>NC_135497.1:129024920-129239920 GCF_052857255.1 Amblyomma americanum | reverse complement strand
TTTCAAACACCTACCCGTTTTTTGGACATTTGTCGACAGTTCGCCTCTCTTCTTTCCGATTCCGAAACTTTAGCGCACAAAAGCACCTGAAGCGTTTGCCACGGCACTCAGGCAAAAATTATGGTTTTGTGAAGTGAAAATCGCCGCCACCACGCCACAGCCTTGGATAGGCACCTCCTTCCGCGAGCCTATTACGGACGCTTCTAAGCCGCCGCTTTTTTCTCGCCTTCAAAGACGAAATGATAGAAATATTTTTTTGTCCCTTGACTGCAGTGGATTCCAGAAGCATAAGTTTCACTTTGCATTTATTTTTTTTTTGTCGTGACTGTTGGTTTCTGTACACAGTGTTGGCCCCTTGTCTAAACGAGGTTTCGTCGAACTCCAGACAGTGCGCATAGAGGCCGATTCCACTTGTGTCGGCAAGCCAGGAGCCGCTTGGCCTATGGGATATGGATACAAGCTTCGCACTTTCTAGGGCGCTGATGGGAAACCGACACTGGCACCCTTCCTTAAACAGAGGGGGGTAGCCGTAGACCGGGACGGCTTAGTGGCAAACTCTCGAAACTCGCTTTGACAGTTGAGACGCATCTGTTGAATTCTCATAGAACAAACGAACTAACTGAGCTCTCGAATTAAAACCACGAACCACCTTTGCAAGCTGAGGGTGTTCGAAATAGGGTTTGCCCCGAAAGGGCGCAGCGAGGTTCGCTAAACCTATTCCAAGTGTACACCCATGCGGGAAGCCGGGTGCTGGGCCGGGGAGACTCCCATTTGTACCGACGGGCGTCTGGTGGTGGGTTTTGAACCAACGATCTTCCGCAGGCTAGGCGGACGCATAAACCACTTTACCACGACCGCAGCGGTGACCTATAGTGATCTGAGCATCCGCCTGCCACAGTGTTCGATCCTCAGTACCGCCAGGCGCCCGCCAGTTTTCCAATGGACACAAGCTTTCCCAGGCCTCATCCCTGGCTTTCTCTTGGGCGTGCTACACTTCGATTTGAGCCATAGTCCACGTTGGTTTTACTGCCAAAGAGGGGCTACTGTACCCCCCCCCTCCTCCCGGAAATCTGATGTCTTTTGCAGCGAAGCCTCCACCTACTGCCACCCACCACCATTCTCCTACCTCCACCCTCCACAAGGCCTCCATCGAGTAGAAGCCCACGCAGCAGTGGAACGAAAAAGCGACGGCGAAATCGAATTCGAAGATGCAGTGGGAAAGCCAGCCGCCCTCCAGAAGCACCACCTTAGAAACCAACTCCCCACCCACCAACCTCTGTCTAGGGGGCTGCCCACCCTCCCTGCGCCACCTATAGACCCACCTCCGCCCGCCTTCATCCTTCAGAAAAATTCCGTCACTCGTGTTAAGCCTCGATTTAAGTACCAGCATTCATTAGAGTCAAAACATCAAAGTAATGCTGAAGGGCAAATTAAACTGCTTCCGCAGAATTGTCGCGTCAGATGTGCGATAGCCTGGTGAATTTTGCCCTTTCATTTCTCGTCGGAAGGCACTAAACACGGATTGAAATGCTTGGGAAAAGAGCTCTGACCAAACGGTTGATTCGGCGACTCGACGATTCGTTCGGCGGGTACCCTCTAGACGTTCTTTTCTTGCCCGAGCCCCGAGACCCCATAGAGGCCCACGTATTCTTCGGGGCTTTTATACGCATGAAAATACATGGGGTGCTCTCCTGTTAGCCAGCTGAGCTGGGACCTGCACCGGTGAGATGGGCTCCCAGTGAAGCCCATATGTATTATAGCTCTATCTGTAGGACCGTAGGAGGGTCGTTGGCTCGTTGCCCGACATTCCGCGCCCTGCACCTGTGCGCAGGACAGGTAAGTACACAGGATTAGGATTTGTTTTTTAGAGGGGCCCGAGGTAAATTCTTGTGCGGGTGAGGGTCAAGCCTAACAAGAGCACTGGCGTGGTGGGAGGAGGGGGCAAGCTCGATTTCGGGGGGGGGGGGGGGGGGGGGGGCTCACTCGTGCCCTCTCTTGGATGCGTGACTGAGGGGGTAGGTGCAGCTTTTGGTCTCAGATGCCGACGCCAGCATTTTTTGGAATGGCCCTACAACTGCTATCGCAGTAAAATAAACGAAACGAAGCAAAAAAGGCATTCGAATACGTCCTAGAGGTATTCAGTCAAAATTATAAAACTACCTAATAAAATTCTCTAAGATTCTAAAATACCTTCAATCGACTGATCAGCGAAAATTTTCTCGTTTCATTTAGTTTACTGCCTATCACCGACTTCTAGAGGGTGCTTGAACGGGTGTCTGGAGCTGCATAGCACCAAAGACTCATTACTGAATGGACCAGAAGTTTAAGGGCGCCTTATATGGCTGTAAGGTCCTGCGATAAGCCCTTTTAAGCTCGTTGGCAGGCATGGCAGGCATGTAGCCAAGGGGCTACATGCCTGTCAGTACTCCGCTTAACAACTCCTGCCCTTCGATCATTTTACCATATTACCTTGGTCTCACTGAAAGCAAAACTTTACTGAGGATAATACGAATTGATACGGCAAAGCTGTGACATCAGGGGAAGTAAAACGTACTGGCTGGCTAGTTGGTTCATTGCAGAAAAAAGGTTAGTATACTGCGCTTTTGAAGCAGGACAAGAGAACGGGAACAACGGTGTTGTCGTTTTTGTTCCTGTTCTCCTGTCGTGTCTCATTCGCGCAGTAATAACCGACATCAGGGAGCTTTTGCCTTTCGCTTTACATTGGTCGCCTTCCCATTGCGTATTTGAATCTGACTTAGCTGTCACTTTTTCGTTTCGCTGCTGCGTGGGCTTCTGAAGAGTGGAGCACATCTCGATCAAACTACCTTTCCAAAGGCTTCTTGACAGAAAGCGTGTTTGCTGCTTACCAAGGCAGCTTTGAAGCCAAAGGGAAGATTTGCTGGTTCCGAAGCCGCAAAAATCAATCTATCCTTGTCGCCTTTTACTTCTGCGTGAGTTCCAGGTGCGGAACGTAGAGTTGGAGTGTCCGTGAAAGTAATTTAACTTTGTCGTGCCTGTGGCGTTGTCCGTGATCCTAGGGCTGTACGGCAAGGTTAAGGTTATATTGTAAGGCAAGGCTCTAAGGGAAGGTTCTCACCATGGAGCTAGTATATTATCTTGTGCGCCGTGACATGGAATAGAAGTTGGAGAACACGTGGACATCAAGAAGGAAACGCCACGCGGCAACCGTTATCTAGAGCCGGTTAGCTTCCGAAAACACACTCTGTCGCTGTACTGAGCTGACGACACTTGCCGGAGATTGGTTTATCGTTCGACCGCGTGTACCTGCAGGCGCTGATCGACGAGCTAGGATTGGATGAGCCAGGACGAGGCAATCGGGCGCCTGCGCATCGCCGCCGGTGTGGCAGTCAAAGTGCGCGGTGTCTGGCTTTGATTGTCACGAGCGGCCGCGAATTGGAAGGCGGGCATGTTGGGGTGGCGATGTGCCCCTTTGTTGTACCACGCCGCGGCGGCGCCCAGTGACGGATGACCCCTCTCGAGGTGCGCGCGCGTGGCGCCTGCCGCCCCTAGAACGCGTCGAAGTCCGCACACCGTTTGGCTCATCTGTCTGCGGTGCACGGACGTCCCCGTGGACGTCTCGGGGTTCGAGGCTGCGGTCATCTGCCCTCGCACACAGCCGGTTTCCGGGCACCCCCTGATCGGAAGCGACACGAGGCATGGACGCGAGGGGTCACTTGCCTATTACCAACGCCGACAGCGCGCTGTGTCCACATCGTCGACGTTTCTGATGCGGATCAACGAGCGCGAACCCTCTGCCGAGACGACAGAAAATGAATGCGTGCAGCCAGCCATTCTGTACCGCAGCCCCCGCCGTATCAGGCGCCCGTCAGCAGGTTCGCAGGAGGTGACGGCGTCTGGCCCTACTGCTGCTCCTTGCGGACGTTCCGAGAGGCAAATCCATCTTTGTTCTAATCGACAGCACAGCAAGAAAAGTCAGCACGAGCACAGGCGGGGCAGGAGAGGGGCGCACATGATTCAAGTTTATTTTAGACGCATTTTGGTTTTGTTTTATTCTTTCGAAATAAAAAAACACGCCCAAGTCGCTGTCACGCATGATGGGCGCGCCTTTTAACACTCTTGTCTTGTGCATCGCGGGCGGGTAAGCCGTGCGTCGTAGACCACTGCGTAAATGGCATTTTCATATAGTCGACGAGAAGACAGTCCTCTTGCTTACACTTTTGAAGGCGCGTCGTTCAAAACTCGCTGAAAAGAACTGTGACGGCGGGGAGGCGTTAAATGGTAACGAAGGCAATCGTGCGGCGGAAATGTGAGCGCCGGCCAAGGACGGAAGAAAACTTCACGTCAGTGCGGTGCGTCGCTTTGCCAGCGGCAGCAACCGACCGATCCCCCCCACCCCCGGGCTCGATGTCCGAGCGGCGGTCTCCCCCGACGGCCAGGGTCGGCCACGCAGCCTGCGCCCTGGCCGCACGCAACAGAAGCGGTGCGGCGAGGGAGGGGAGCCGCGGATCGTGATTTATAAGTCTCGCCGTCAGGGGGACGGCTTGTTTTTTGCCCAGGGCTTCTACCGTCGCCCGGCGGAAAGAGTGGGCGTCGGGGAGCGCGCTTCGGCGCTGTTTCCAATTGATGGATGACATCTCAGAGAGCTCTTTGCCGCTGTCCGCTTTGCTTTAGTGCGGCTTTCGGCGGCGAGCAAGGCGTCTCGAGGTGCAGCCGTCTTGCTGGGAGGCCCCCGGGGACCGACCTCGCGTCGCCGCGGCTTAGCCCCCGGCTGACGCTGAATGCGCGCCGTAAAACCGTGCAATCAGGCCCCGGGATTAGAAGTTCCCGGCGCCCCGGGCTCAGGTCACCGCGCTCCGGCGCTGACACCGGCGACGCCGCCCGCGGTCACAAGGCCTCAGCCTGGAATCGTCCGCTGGGCTCCAGCGGCACCCCCCCCCCTCTCTCTCTCTCTCTCTCGAGTGGCGCCGGACGGGCTATGCTTAACAGAGCAGCCACTCATCCGTGCCTCGCCGACAGTCGACCGACACTTGTCACCGACCGCCGCCGTGCATTACGCCAGCGGGCAGGAGGCAAGCAGCTCGATAGCGTGCGATCGGCTTTGGCCGCTCGCGGCGTCAGGTTGATTGCCCCCTTGCATCGCGAGCGAGAGAGGCAAGAACAACAGAAAATGCCGCTATGACAACACCACACATACCTTATAACTGCTTCCTTCTAGATTTCACGAAATAAAGAAGCGGCAGCCGGAGGTTAGAGGAGACTGATTTTTTTTTTTCATTCGGGTTATTGATAGTGGCTGAAAAAGTGCGTCCTAACAGCCGGTACATTCTGCTTTTTGCACTGTCCTTGCGAGGTAATGAGCTTGCGGGGACGCGCCCACATTTATTGGAGGGTATGTGAGGAGCGGCCAGCTGACGGACCGGCCAGCTCTGCTCGCGCTCTCCGCTGCATCTTAATTTCAAAGCGGTTCCTCCCGTTATGGCACTGCAAGCGGGTAATGGAAGCTGTTTTGAAATGAAGCTGTAATAATCTCGCCTGAGCACTCTGAGTTTTTGCCGCATCACAGTGCCGCTGTGGTAAACTTCTATGCGGAATTCTGTAAGGCTTGTTGTGATTCCATACAGACTGTCTCCGTATGCATACTTCCGCAGCGTTACTGAATGAGTCGGAATGGCAGAAGTGGCGTCAGGTGGAAAGTTTAGAAGGCAGTCACTGTTTACGCAAGCGACAATTTGTATAAGTGCACAGAGGACACATACAAAGGCCAGAAATATTAGTTGGGCACGCCAGGCTCGAAGCACATCGGCATCATTCGTGCGCTCATATTCGCCATGCATATTTTTTAAACTTTATTCGCAGAAGGCAAGAGAGGGTTCAGTGTGGCTATACAATAGAAAATTTCTCGCTTGGACCTCTTTGCTTCAATCAGCTTTTGCCTGAAAGCGAGCTTCCCCTCCCCCCCTCCCCTTCTCCCGTTCCGTGCTATAAGCCTGTTTTATCCTGGGGCCGTGAGTCGAGGCTAGTTACCGCGATCCATTTTTTCCCCCTTTGCCATTGGTCAGCTCGGCCTTCGACACCAGAGCAATTGCTTTTTGCAGCTGTCAGCCCTGGCGTCATGTCACAGCTATACTATCGGTGGGAAAGAATCATTGCGTAATAAGCTCTTCTCTTCCTATCGGTGCACACTTTTTGAAACAGTGTATATCGCAGGAGAAGGCAAACGCCATAGCAAGAGAAGCGAACAGCGCGAGTTGGTTGGAAGTTAGCGCTCGTTGTTTCTGCCGCTGTGTCATTGCTTCTTTGCTACGCTACAGAGTTTTAAAATTTTCTTCCCTTTGCGGCTCCGATGAAAGAGCGAAGCTTGACGCCATTTTTCACGCAATAAGCTCCGTCACAGACGCTCTGTCACCCGGGGCACCTGCAGCGCACGCGGAGACTTGACTTCTAGCGTCGTGCATGTGTGTTCCTCGTCGGCTCCGTCGCAGGCTTGGCCCAGGGACCAGAGGCCTCGGGCGATGCGGTCCGGGCAGGCGGCGAGGACGAGGACAGGTTGCCGTTCCGGTGCGACGGCTGTGGCCTGGCGGTCGACAGCCTGCACAGCCTGCTGCTGCACCGCAACGTGGACTGCAGCCGCGGTGAGCCACGCTTGTCGGCAGCTCGCGGAGCGCTCCCCGGACTCGGGACGGCCGCCACCTCAGCGCTCTCCCGGGTCCCAAGAGCATGTGCTCCCGCATAACGCAGCATGTACCACGCGTGTATGCCGAGACGCACGAGGTGCGGCCTGGGGGCGACATGGCATTGCCGGGCAGGGACCTTCGAACGTCGACGCCCTCGCACGTAGCGTAACGGCAAGCTCAGCAGCATTGACACCATTTTGACAAAAGAAATGCAATACGGGTTACCCTCCGGAGGTCTGAAAGCACTGAAAGATCTGCAAGCAGCAGTTCTAACAAGTTCTCACCGCTATCATTCGGCCTCCGCCAATAATAGTCTCGCTGCACGCTGGATCGTATAGGATGAGATCTGGTGGCCTTCATGGCGTTCCGAAGCTGCTCACGGGAAGAAGGGGAAACTGCACTTCCTATAGTAACTTCTAGCGTTTCGGAGCGCCTCTAGCTGGCTTCGGTCGCGCGGGTTCCTAACTTATTTCAGTGCCTCCATCGCTTGTTTGCCACTACGAAGACCTATTCCTGTTTCGCGTGGCGGCAGCTCAGCTTTTATTGGGGCAACGGTGCAACTGTTCTTTTTTTTTTTTTGTCGTGCCTCGCGCTGGATTTTCACGCCGCCGTGGCGCACGAGGTAAGAGGGGAACAATGTCGACAGCGCACTGTCCCACCCACCACATGCTTCGTCGACGGAAGGCAACCAGAACTTTTCTTTGTCTAGTTACCCCGGTTCTCCAACAACTCTGAGCGGTCTGCAGGTTCGACAGTGCATGCGCAAGCACGCCAGGACTGCGCAGCACAAATGTCAATAAGCGCGTCTTTATTGTAAACGGCATACAGCAGTACAGTCGAAGCAGAAGTCGGTGTATCGCGACAGACTAGCCTGAAATAACTCACAGATAGTCATTACAGTCGCCATCATAGCCCCTTTTGCGCTTTTTAGACGCTATTTTTACTTGATTGTGTTTACAAGAAACAATGTGCAAGCGACCACACCCTAGGGAGGATGTTGAAAGGGGGCTTTACTGCATACAGCCTTACCAACAATGGCGCCCATAATCCTTCACAGCTACTCCCCTGCAAGCGGACGATCTTCTTCGGCGCGGCAATGAAGATGGCTTTTAGGATTCAACTAGAAGCGACTACAAGTGACTATCTGGCATTTAATATGCATCAGCTGTTATCGGCGTAGCAGATGTGTCTCAGTGTACGCATGACGATCAAGACTAATTCGGAAAGTATAAAAAACAGGCGGTATCTTCTAGCTGTTTCCTCGCTGCTTAGCTGATTTAATGAGAAGTGATAAGATAGTATTTGCATACTTAGCACTTGGGCTCTCAAAGATTTATATTAAAAAATAAAGCTTTATACTTTACAGTGACTGCAGCAAACAGCTCAATTTTCACTGCGGGTGTGCCATGAACTGTCATCGTTGGTTAAGATGATTAAGAGTGACTTATGTAACGCAACCCTAATGACTAGGATACGCGATTTGTAAACTTTTTCCTTCCCCGTCAAATAATCCTATAGACCACAGAACAGACATATTTCTCATGGTCATGACCCTCGTAACCGAAGACCATCTTCGCAACTCGATCATCTGCTGTATGAGCGCTATACATATAGCAAGGCCTTGAAGTGCCGTTAAAAAAGTTACAGAATGTAATTGCAAGATTTCGCACGCGCAAGATTGCTGCAAGTGTGCGGTGAGTTTCTCGGCCATCGGCAGCGTCTGTTCGCGCAACGCGCACAGCGTCGAAGCTCGGCACGTCACATCCGTCTCCATCCCTGCGGTGCACGCGCCGAGGCGTGTTCGGCGCGCGGGCACAGCGTGTTCCGAGCATGTTCGAAGAACACGGCCGGCGCCGATCGGAGTCCCGCGTGTACGCGCGGCAGACGCGACCAAGCGGCGCAATTCATTGCTCGTCTTCGGAGCAGCCGTGCTCGTGCCAGGGGAGATTAGGGCCGAATAAGGCAGGTGGCGCCCGAACAGATCGAGCAGGGCGCGAAGGCAGCAGCCGAGATCCAGCGCGGAATGATCCGAGGCGACGTTGCGCGCCGCCGGGGACAGCTAATGAAGATACGCGGCAGATCCCTGAGAGGTCGCGCGCCGCCGGTTACGTCCGCAGGGACGAGCTCGCGAGCCGCTCACCTGAACCATAAGTCTTCATTGCGACCAACTTGGGCTGCGGAGCGTTAACATGCGCTGGGAGGATGGGGGGGGGGGGGTTCCCCCCCCCCCTTCTTCGCGCGAGCTGCGGCGGCCCATCTGCAAGGTGCGGCCTGCTGTGGCCGCCTGTTTGTCCGTCCGTCCGGCAGCCCTCCAATTGTCACCCGAGTAATTTGCATACGTCCCGAGAGAAACCGAGTGGCGCGCGTCGTCATGGCGACGGCCCCGGAGAGCGCGGCTCCCCCACGAGGCCTGACGCGCGCGCATTCATTCCCGGTCCCGCGCCCCCTAATAAATGAACGCCGCCGCCGCTGCCCCCCCCCCCCCCCCCGCCCTGCGGACGCCTACGCGACGCTTTAACCGGAGGAGAGCCGCTGGGCGCCGGGCATTTCCTTCCTCGATTATAAAGGGGCCTGCGCGCGACACCTCGACGTCGCCACGCGCTCTGCGCCGGCGGCCGACGGCTCCCCGCGGCCACTCTCGGGCCGCGCTGGAAATAAAAGGCTCCCGCCTCGAGGGCCGCCGCAGATCCGTAAGCAGCGCTGCATTTCTGCCCGTATTGATCATTGCTACGCGCGCCGGAAGAGACCTCTCCGATTTTCTGCACTCCAGGCCGCCACAGTGCGAACGGGGAGGTCCAACTCACTGGGTAGCCAGCGTGAGGGCCGCGAATAGAAACGCACCCACGTGCACTGCACCGGGGCGGTCGCAGACCGGCTGCTTTTGCGCGGTACCGCTTCCACTCTCTGTAGCAGCTTCCTCTCTGGCTTCTTTTTCGTAACCATGCTCTCTCGGTGCCGGTTATGGAAACCTGGCATGGCTCTCTGCAAGAACTGTCCGCCTGGCAGAATGGCAGCCGATAAACGTTGTAGCAGTTTCCAGGTAAGCCCTTAGACCCTAGAAAATTTGCATTTATTTACATGGAATTTGAAAAACGCGCGTGATCCTTGTGAGGATAGTAACGATAGCTCAATACACAAGCTATAATTTAGGTGAGTTCTTTTTGTGGAAGAATTCTGCCTGCTCTGAAATACGTGTACTCGCTGTTGCTCAGTGATGCACACTTTATATAAAATACGCACGAACTCTGTTGAGTCAACAGATACGCGCGACTAGAGTTGTTCGACACAACACAACTTTAACAATGACGCCAACTGATTTTGGCCTATACGGGTAAATTACGCACTCCAACGATAAAGATGCCGCTTGGACTTAAAACTGAGCACTTATATGCTAAAAAAAGGGGGGGGGGGGGATTAAATGCAGATGTCGCCATATTACCGGCCGATTTGCCTGCCATCGACTCCCTGGCCTGGTCAAGCTGTCCTTACAGCTCTTTATGATGGAAGCATGTCAGCATTGTGAAATGTTGTAAAGAAAGGTGAACTGAACTGAACTGCGGTACGCACATCCCGGAAGCCAGGCTACACCGTCATTCATATCTAAACGGTGATCACGGAGTCAGTCGTCGTTTTGGTGCAGACTTCACGAATTAGAATCGAGTAGCGGGAGAGCTATTACATGCAATTTTCTCGGCAGCTTTTGCTTCCGGACAAACGTCAACACACCTTGCAGGAGCCACAAATCGATTTTTACTAACTCAAATCGGACACCTTCGGGCCAACTGCGGTTTTTTTTTTTTAATGCAGAAATCCGAGCACCGCAGCTTCAGACAATCCTAAACATGTCCTTCGTCTATATATGCTCGCCGCTGGCCGACCTCCACGTGGCGCAAGTTTTCCAGACATTTGTACCAAATCTGTGACGCAACCATTTGCTGTACACCGTTCCGGGTGGTGCCATACGATTTATGGTTGCATATATTTCACATCCGCTAGTCAAGTTGGAGGCTACCTTGTGACAAGTAATCGAAGCGACGATATATGCACCTTCATATATGTACCTCCCAGACTTTCGTGTCAAAACTGTGATGAAATCGTTCGTCGTATAGCGTTCCGGGTGGTGCCATACGCGTGCGTGTGTGTGTGGACGGTGTCATACTTCGAACAAAAAAATACTCATCGCCTGAAACGAACTCAGTTCGCTAACCGCAACCAAACGTCTACGTCTTGCGTCCACGGCATATACTTTCGCATTCCCACACGTAAGCAGTCTGAAGTGTCTCTGCAGAAATAATTTTATGTACACGCACATTACTGCAACTTTCACTGTAGGCTTTGCCGGCGGGAGCTTCAGCGGAATTAATTTTAAACTTTCCCGTTTCGGGGGCGTGGTTTTTGGGGGAAACCTTGGGTGAGTGAGGTAACGAGTTGTACGCCCGTTGTTATTCGCTCTGCGTTTGCTGAAGGAAAAAAAATTCGAGCTTGTTTTTCCTCATTTCAGAAAAGTAATGATCAAAGTTATCAATTACATTCGCCAGCTTGGTAATTGAACGCGTACACAAGAGGTTTTGTGACAGTATTCGTGGCGTCATTTGCAGGTCTATTGTGTCTTCGTACTTTGGTCGAAACCCAGTTTCGGCTTCGAGTTTCTCATTTTTTTCTGTTCTAAATTGTTTCCTCATTATTTTGAGAAACTATTAATCGCAGTTAAGACAGGGAGGCAAAAAAAAACGTAACTCAAAAGTCAACTCAAAATGATCTAAAATCCTCTGGAGACGCCCTTTAAATCTAGAATGTACTGTGCACCTTGTCTGCCTAAGCGTTGGCTGCATGTCACATCTCTGTGTTCGTGTGGAAGCTACTGTAAGCATTCATGACGACAATCAATCAATCAATCAATCAATCAATCAATCAATCAATCTATCTATCTATCTATCTATCTATCTATCTATCTATCTATCTATCTATCTATCTATCTATCTATCTATCTATCTATCTATCTATCTATCTATCTATCTATCTATCTATCTATCTATCTATCTATCTATCTATCTATCTGTCTATCTGTCTGTCTGTCTGTCTGTCTGTCTGTCTGTCTGTCTGTCTGTCTGTCTGTCTGTCTGTCTGTCTGTCTGTCTGTCTGTCTGTCTGTCTGTCTGTCTGTCTGTCTGTCTGTCTGTGTCTGTCTGTCTGTCTGTCTGTCTGTCTGTCTGTCTGTTCAATTAATCAATTTAAGGCGTCCTTTTGTTTGTCAATTTCTCGTTGCTCTTGACTATTTGGCGCAATGAAAATTGACGACATATAGCCTAGAATGACAAATCCCGGTTTTGCCAGTGCACTAGTTCCGGTCAGATAACAAACGCTAGGCAATTGATGCCAATATGAAAACTGGACGGCTTTCGGTCTCAACTCAAGCGTAATGATGGTAAGTTCTACGTGTTTGAGAGTGCCAAAAATTTTCAACAGTCTCGTGGAGAAGTTATTTTTCTCTGCCGAATTGTAGGAACTTGAGAACCTCATCAGGTTGCCGACCGAATTTCCTCGCGGTTTGTGCTCCAGCGTAGCTTCACAATGACGATTGTCGCATTGCTCTTAAAGGGCTGCGCTCGTCTTCTTTTGCGCTCTCCCTATGACGCAGAGGCAAATCTGCTCCGATTATCGGACCGTCCGTGGAATAAGCAGCTCCAGATGATGTCGAGCGGCGTCCTCACGCGCCACGCTGGTATCAAAGCCTGCACTTAGGCAGCATTCTTGACTTGCAGCCTTCTGAGGAATTTCCACAACTTGTACAAATTCAGGTTAGCGCGTGCTTCTAAACTCTCGGTTTGCGTCACTAAAACCTGTAGTCTTTATCGAGAGTTTTCCTTGCGGCGCAGAAATAATAATTTGTCGCCGTCGTTTCTTCAGGACGACGACTGTTTTTAACACGACAGCGTTAAGGCTCCTGCTCTGCAGAACATGTGACGTCGTGGCCGTCGGCGGCGGCGGCGGTGTTGTGAGCGAAAAATCTCCGGAGAAGCAACCTATGTGGGCCACCTCGGTCACGTGACCCTGTGGCGTCATCGCAACCTGCCCACCGGACTGTGAGCAAAATGACCACCGTGGCAGGTGGCAGGTAAATTAATGATTGGTCACAAGAGGTCGCTCGGGAAGAGCAACCTGGGTCGCACAAGCCCCACCGGTGGCAGCACCTGCCATCGCGGGGGTAGTGGCGCATCGCTTAACCGCTGCACCACTGCACCAGAAGTTGTATGAGGACTCAAAGGGATCCATGACTGTAAAGTAGAAAATGACCAATTCCGCACATATGGGCATTAAACCATTGACGCTGTCGCGTCATACCCTTAAGGCGGAGCGTAAGTGTCCCCCTCCATTTTTTTTTAATTGAAAGAATAACCGAATGGATGCCACCCGATCTTTGCTTCAACGAAGCAAAGAAAGCCTAATAAAACTAAGGACTTCGGTCTTTTTCTGTGATCTGAGATCATGCTTTTCAGATGATTATACAGCACCTCCAAACAGCTTTCAATTTCATAAGAGTCACGAAAGCTCGCCTTTTTTTTTTGTATTACAACACCTCGCTCATTTCACATTCGGAGGAGTGAATCCAGGCGCAAAAGAACGGAGCTCCACCCTGCCTTAGGAGAGGCCTGTCATACGCAAGAACCTACGGCAAGCTGCGAGAGCTCTTACGCCAGCGGCTACGCCTCTGAATGCGAAATTAGACCGGCTGAGCAACAGCCAATGTCGCTGATTATCTCAGAACGTGCAATTTTTTAAAACAGTTGCCCAGAATAGAAATGTCTCAGAAAACGACTCAAAACAGAGAGAGAGAGGGAAAAGATGGAAAATGGAAAGAGGAGAGGTAGGGAATTTACCAAACTCAAATCCTAGAGGGAAGCGGATAAACAGCCCTAAATGCCACTGACAGTGCAACGCTGACAGAGTGACACACAAATGTGCGCCTAAAGCCTCTAAGCTCGTCCCTTCAGGCATGTCGACATTAGACACTGCTGCAGCAACCCAGCGGTTCTTCATCTCCGGAAACGGTCTGTCTCAAGGCGGCCCAGGGAATAAGGAAGTTTACAACATAACCACATCCCCTGATTTCAGAAATAGAAAACAGTAAGTGAACAAACTAAGTTAATAACGTACATCTTAACACTGCAGTTGCGTGCGCACATAGTTTAGAGAATAAATAAGGGGGGGGGGGGGGTGAAAACGCGCATAAAGTGAGCCAGCAGTGTCTGAGCCGACTCCGCGGCAGTGGCGTCGCATCAGCGCATTCCTCCGTCCGGGGGAATCCCCCTCCTCCTGTTGTTCTTCGTCTCTGTTCACCCATCTGCTTTGTGAAGGCGTGCAGTCTTCTCGACCACATTTTTTTCCCGCGCACTCGGAGCTAGACATTTTTCTGCGCTAAGCTTGGCGCCGCACGCGTTTCCCCGTGTCGCATGTAGGCGGGCAGGCAGGCAGGCAGGCAAGCGGCCAGGAAAGGGCGGTCCTGGCGTCCCCTCCGCCGAGAGGGGACCGCGCGAACTCCACGTCGTCCCGCTGCTGTCAAATGGTCCGCAGCAAGAGAGGCGGCCGCACTTCTTGGAGTGCGCGCAGACACTTTTCTTAATGGGCGCGGAAGATTAAAAAGGCCGGTTAGTCTTGCGCTGTTTTGATTAGCTACCTCTGAATTAAGCAGAAGCCTCCTCCCGGTTTTAATTATCTAATGCGTTCTTTGTTAACATCGATCGCTCACGCGCGCTTCGCTTTTCTCGCGCGCACTTTGCTTATTCGCTGCTCGCCGTAGCGGTGCGCAGGCCCCTGCGATGTTCCGTTCCGGCATATATAACAAGCTCTCGACATTCTTCGTTATCCTCTCCCGCGCCACCCACCCTTCCCCCCCAATCTCTTCCGGCGTTATGTTTTGTTTCATTTTTTTATTCTTCCCTCCCAGCGTTCGCTGCGTGATGCTATCTTGGTTCGCGAGACTTTCTTGTGGGCTCTTTCTCTTTGCTTTTCCCCCCTCCCTGGCCGGCGCCTTTAGTTCCCGTATCGACCCCGAGTTCAGACACGCACGGTGAAGGGTCCCTCGCTCTCACCTTGTTATCGAACCGTGTTATTTTACAGCTAATCATAGTCGACCCCAACGTAGGTTGGCAAACAGCGGTCACCGAATCTCATCACTGCCGGCAAGAGAGAGCCATTGGACAGCTTATTTCAAAGAAAATCTGCAGCGTACCTAGTGCACGTATACGGGGTGTTTCACCTAGAACTTTACGCAATTTTTAAAAGTAGGCTTTTGAGTTAGAAGAGCGCTTTTTTTTTTTCGGCATATCATTGCCAGCGGTATAGTTCATCAGAATACAGCTAAGACGTGCTAAATGGCAGGCTAGTTACCTAATATTGAATAGTTAACTTTTTGACATTACTCTTAGGCTCATTAATTATTGAAAGGCGTGTAGCCCACCGTAAATAATATCCACGTCAGTTTCTAGAATTTTAAAACGCGGTTACCCTTGGCGCTGTTGCCCAACAAATTTCGGCTTCACTGCACCAAAACACATGCGCTGTCGAGAAGCTTGCAGGCAAAGCAACTTCTCCAATGCACGTAACGCGTCGAAATAGCCAAAATTTCAATATTAGTTAACGAGCCTGCTAGTTAGCACGTCTTAGCTGCATTCTGATGTACATACTACACCGCTAATAATGCTATGCTGAAAAAGCGCTCTTCAAACTCAAAAATTCTATTTTTGTTTGTTTTGTTTATGGGTGTTTAACGTCCTAAAGCAACTGAGGCTATGAGGGACACCGTAGAAGCTTAGGGCTCCGGAAATTTCGACCACCTGGGGTTCTTTAACCTGCACTGACACCGCACAGTACACGGGCCTCTAGAATTTCGCCTCCATCTAAATTCTACCGCCGCGGCCGGGATCGAACAAGCGTCTTTCGGGCCAGCAGCCGAGCGCCATAACCACTCAGCCACCGCGGCGGCCTGTTTTTAAAAAATTGTGTAAGGTCGTAACTGAAACACCCTGTATAGCTTAGTTATATAAGATTTTTAGTTGCTGTTGCTCATATGAATACATTATTTAAATTGTCCGCTAATTTTTTCTTTCAGTATTTCGCGTCATTTGTATTTCGATCTGTGGTGTCAAAATTAGGAACCCCGGGCGTCAGGCCAGACGGAGTTACCAATGACTGCCTTTGTATTTTCGAGGCTTTAGATTTTTGTGCGCAGGTAAGAAAAGGGGCACCGACAGGTGAAAGTTGTCAGCTAGGTCGCAAGTGTCTCCTTTTCCAATTCTGGTCATCAAAGGCCAGATTTCGCAGGGAATTTCATAGAGTTCCCGGCACCAACGCCAGCTTTGAAATACCTTGAGTAAAAATCCGCAAGGGCACCCAGTGATCGCGGCGTCGATCGTCACCTGGAATTCGGGACAGTGGTCTATCTCACTCGTCTCGCCGCCACGTGTCGCACGACAAGAAAATAACCGCTCTGTTTTCCTCTGAAAAAAAAATGGCTGTGGTTCGCCGTGGCTTGAACTTAGTTATACGAGCAAAAGCTCTGTGAAGCATGGTTTCCACTGTCCCAAATCAAATGTCAAGGTCAGGTACCCAATGGCCATAGTCATATGATCACGTGGTCATACTGCCATAGCTTCGGCCATACCACCACGCAAGTAAGTTCGGTTTAACCTTGTGAGACATATAAGGTCATTGTTGATGTGGTGCCCACTGTCTCAAATCAAATGCCAAGGTCAAGGGTCAGGTACCCAATGGCCATAGTCATATGATCACATGGTCATACTGCCATAGCTTGGGCCATACCACCACGCAAGTAAGGTCGGTTTGACCTTGTCAGACATTGAAGGCCATTGTTGATGTGGTGCCCGCTGTCTCAAATCAAATGCCAAGGTCAAGGGTCAGGTACTCAATGGCCATAGTCATATGATCACGTGGTCATACTGCCACAGCTTGGGCCATACTACCATTGAGTGAAGTTCGGTTTGACCTTGTGAGGCATCGAAGGTCATTGTCACATCCACATCGAAAACGGAAGTCTTACCGCGAGGAGTAGAGGTCTCGCTCTTTAAAAAAATTGCACTGCTGTGGCGAAGGTTCCATCCGAGAACTCCTTTATCTGTGCGAGCTGCAGCGTCAGGCCACTCGGCTATGACGCGGCGTACCCGTGCGTGTGGACGCATTCGCTTACAACCCTAACGAGTGAGATGGGGCAACAGTGCTTTCAAAACGTAATTTTTTCCTTTTGTTTCTACAAACATCGAATTAAACAATGGAAAGCCCCGTTCCTGTTCTATATGACGCCGCTGGCAAATAGGTATTGGAGGCGTAGATTCTTTAAAAATCGTGTTTTGGTCACCCAAGAGGGCTTTAAAATTTCATCGTTTCCATAGGTGTTCCTTGTTTCAACTTTTAATGGTTCTGTAACAAATGTTAGACGAGGCATCGATACGCCGTTGCCGTTTACGTATGTGGGGGTCACCTAGAACCTAAATCTTGCACAAAAACCCAGTCCGTTATGTGTACGATAAGCTATAAAAACACCTCTCATTGAAGCGGTATAGGCCGCAAGGCGTAGCGGCGCTAGCTAGCAGCTGTCTAAAATTCCTGATAACAGAGGTTCTCCCCCCACCGACGGATAGTAAGGCTACTGGCCCACAGCGTCCGCCAGTTCGAGGAGCCTTGTGGGCGGCTGCGCGCTTTGAGTGCCAAGTGAGGAAGAAAGACGGTGGTCTTTGCCAAATAATACCTCCGGTAGTTCTGTTACGAGAATTTTGTGAAGTGGTTATCGTGGGCAACTGCCACCTTTAAAGGGACTATGCAGTAAATTAATTTAGATTACGTAAAGCAGACGAGAGATAGGCATTTCATCACTCGTCACCGCAACGCAAGAATTTTTAAGCTAGCATTAATAACACCGAAGATATTGGCGATTAAAATTTACGCTCCTCCTCTCCACCTCAACTCGTACACGCGGTGCACCAGACAAAAATTATAAAACAGTTCTGGGACTGGGACCCGCCCATGAATACGTCATCCACTGACGTTCCTTTTGCAACTTCCGGTTGTCGCTCCTAGCAACCCAGCAGCAGCGTCGGCGGCGTGTTTGCGGCGCGCGTCGGGTTTCTTTGCTTGTCGTCTGTTGTAGTTAGCAGTAATTAACCCGGACCTCGAGGCGCGACTGCTCGCTCTTACGGCCGCGATGGGCATCGAGCCCTATGCGTTCACGCCGTACCGGCTGAACGCCAGCGACGACAGTAGCGACTCGGCGAGCCACTGCGAGTGGCTCCTGAACTCCCGACCGAAGGAGGCGGCAGAGGAAAATTGAAACCATATGCGCGAAGGCAATGCCCTGGCTCGCGCTTGCCCGAGAGGGTCGCGCGGCGGCACGAGCAGACGATTGTCACGACTACCGGAAGTGTGCCCGTGACGTCGTGGCTGCCGTGGCTCCAGCGAATGAGAGCGTGTGGTGGCCTGGCGACGTCATGGGTACAGTGACGTCTTTTTTCCAGGATTTTAGTTTCAAAATCGGTCACTACGAGCACACCGATCGACCCGCGAATTTTAAAAATTACCGTTTTTTTTTTAATTCATAACAAATTGCCGGCTCAGTTTCGAAGAATCATACTTGGTGTGAATGCTTCTTAGCATCATTTCTAAGCACTGAAGACATTTACAAGCGACTTTTTATTCATTGCAAAGTCCCTTTAAAGTGACACTATATGAATACAGGCTATGAAGTCGGCAGTTAAAATGCTGCTGCATCACTCTTAGGTAATTGGGGCTAACTTTGTGGCATTTATTTCTGCACCTAATGCTCGCACAGCTACTGATGTCACTTGATGCGGTAGTTACTATCGCAGGGGAAAGCCGCGTACACGAGAAGAAGCGTCTGTCCCGTCAACTTCTTTTTCTTGTGTACGCTTGTTTCTTGCTGCGTTTATGGTCTACTAGTTTAGCCAGCCGCAATATCAGCGGCCCCAGTCTTGTTGCGATAAATTGAGATTAATTTAAAAATTCGTCCGGTATTGACAGGACCAGTAAGCGAAAGAACTGCAAGCATTCACCTCATTCCGAACAAAATAAGGCCACATGTTGAAGAAACATCAACTTTCAGTAATAATCTTTCTAATGGGAACCGCGTCAGAAAGTCAGATTAGAAGATCTGCAATATTTCTTGAATTTGTGGGTAAAGGGTTTAGCTTTATTTTTTTTTTACATTTTGTCAACAACTTCAGCCGCCAGGGTTTTTAGACGACCGCGCAAGGGTTGTCCGCACTGCCTCTCACCACACTGCATGTCGTTGGCTTCGGTGGCGGTGCCTATAACTGGATCCGCTTACGCTAGCGCGTGCGCATACACAGCACGCCGAGGACACAGGCGACATGGCACCTCCCGCTGCGCCACGCTGACCTCTTCTCGGGTTCTTCGCAGGCACTACTGCAGCACTCAAAGCGTCACCAAAATATTACTACTGCCGCTTTTTTGTGGCATTCCTAGTTTCGGGGAAGCTCGTGAGGAGAACACGGGGCCGGCTATACAACTGTTTGTCGAGCAACATTTTGTGTGTGGCAGTAAAGTAGCGCCACCGAAGGCGTGCTACGCGAGAAAGAGGGAGCACAGGCTAACGCCGAACGGTTCACTGAGCGCGTCCACTTACGAAGCAAGGGAAACATTCCGGTCGCCTGCACTGAAGCTTGCTTTAAGCTCTTTGAATCGTAGTATACTAAAGAAGCTGTTAAATGTCTTTTATCTTATTGTGGCTCCGGTTTTCAATGCGTTAGCATTAGAGGCTCCATTTCGGAAAAAACGTGTCTGTCGGCGGTGTTCTCTAAAGCCTCCTAGAACCGCCCCCCACCTGTCACGGTTGGCACAAGACAAAGTGGAGAGAGAAACCACTGAGGGGGAGGGAGAGTGAAGACAGAGATAGGATGGGAAGCGACAGGAGGAAAAGGAGAGAGGGGAATTCATTAAGTTGCATCTATTTATTTGTTACAAGGTCATCAGGCTCTTTTCGAGCATTGACGTTTAGGTACTTGGATTGTTGGAAATAAAATGTAGGTGCTGGATAACACTGCAATGTGAGTGATAAAATTGGTATCAGCACAACAGAAATTCGTCGATATTTCAATATTTTAGCAGTTCAACAACATTTTCATGTTTCAGTATGAGTTTCCATTAATGCGTACGCATGCCCAGAAATTCTGGACGAGCACATTTTTTTTTTTCAATGAAAAGTTGTTTACGGACGCTTTATTTTTTTTTGGGGGGGGGGGATATCCTAAGATTGCACCGTAACAATCAATATACCCGCAGATCCCTCCTCGAGACGCTTGTAGTTCTTTGCCATTTATTGTCAGAAACGCACCCCCATTGGTTTTCTATTGCAGCCTTAACTACTCGGCCAGAGCAGGGCAAACTTTAAAACCAAGATCTTGCTACGCCTCGGAAGACTATATCATTCCCATCAATATGTTCATTACATTATCGCACATTGTTCCACAGTTTCCCCACAGTTAAAACTAATGTTCAAGAAAGTTCGAAGTATCTATAAAAAAACGAACGAGTTTGTTCTAGCCACAAATGCCATTTCTAAAAAAAATGCATTTGTTACGAAGAAAGTACCTTCCATGAAAAAAAAACAGAAAAAAGGGAGCGGTGCTGACTGTGCTTGCAGCATCCCAATGCACTTACATGCAGGCAGATTTTACAAACACGGACCAAGCTGGATCTGCCTACAGCACCAGAGCTAAAAGTGGCAGCACTGACCACGACGGAGGAGGGCTCTTCTCACTGAGCTGCATCTTAAACCCTTTTGGAAGGAGTGCCGCCAAGCTGTGCTCCATGTTAGTAACACTGAAGCCCAAGAATTTGCTGCACGAGTAACATGTGAGAAGCAAACGCAAACGGGAAAAAAAGATAATGCAGATCTACACTGAACCCAGCAATACCCCTCCCCCCACCAACCCCCCCCCCCAAAAAAAAAAATGACTCAGTACTACTATAATGGCAACAAAAAAGGGTTTGAACGAACCAGGGTGCAAAGATGGCACAGAGGCCAGCTAAACGCCCGAGTGCTTATTGTGCGGATTTCTTGATTTTTCAGTTCTCAGAATAAATGCTCGGGTTCAAGTTATCCAGTGCCTGGGCAATTTCCTTTCACCCTGTTAGCTTTCAGAAATGGTTTTGTCGCCGTGCAATCCTGTTTCGAGAGCATTTCCTGAAAACAATAAAATTCAACATTACTGAAGCGCCCCCAGCAAAGCGCTAGAAGCTTGACATGCGCGTACTTTGTAAAATTAAAAATTGAAAATAGCGTGTCACTTGCTTTCCTCCGAAGCATTATTACACCTATAGTCGCTACACTGATGTCGGCGATCTTTGAGAATATTGAAAACGCATCATGCGCAAAAAAAATAGTGTTATGGGAACTGAGAAAAAAATTTAAGCTGCTCATGTTCCCTACGCGTGCACTTTATATTATAAACGTAATGCATTCCTTGGCTGTAAACCACATTATAGAAAGGCAATTTTCGCAGGTTTGAATTCGTATTATGAACAATTCTTAACTTTGATATAACGTTGCAATAATAATATTATGGTACGTATTTTAAGAAGCACTCTTTCTCTGCTTTCAATTCCGAGAGCCAAGATCGATCCTACATGGTATTCGTTCTGCGCGACGAGAAAACGATCGTGAAGAATCGCGTCACACCCCTGATCCCCGCTGTAGGCTGTTGAGGACGGCACTCCAATAAAATACCCAATCAAAGCTTAATGCGGACCGCTGTAAAACTTATTTTTATGCCCCCTACGAAAGACGCGCCAAGACTGCGTGTATCGCAGTGTCGTGCGTGCACGCCAGTTCTCAAAAAAGGCTCTGGACCAGTAAAGTCTTCTATGCAGACGACGAAGCCTTTCACTACAATCTTGCGGCATTAAGAGCAGAAATTAGCAGTGTTCCCTCATCTAAGATCGAAACAGAGACATGCATGGCGGCAGCACGCAGATTACGCGTGGTTCAGGCTTTTTCAAGTGGAAATTGTTTCCACTTTTTGCCTGAACCAACCCTCATCATTTTGTGATGAAAATAAAATGATTGATTAATTGATTAATTGATTGATTGATTGATTGATTGATTGATTGATTGATTGATTGATTGATTGATTGATTGATTGAAAAGGCCGGGCAGAACGTAGCGGCTGCAGCTGCGCCTTTTCAAAGCCGCGGTGAGCTAGGGACAACACGCTCATTATCTTCACACCCGAATGTGTCCGGAATACATAGAAATTTGTCCTTCAAGAGTTACACGAGCTGCGCAGGTTAAGTGGTTTTATGCATGCAAAGAACATTACGTTGGGCTGCCGCAAAGGTAAAAAGACAGTAACAAAACAGCTGAAATGAGTAACGATTCCAAGGCTCGCTTGGTGACCGCTAACCGGTGATCGGTTATAGAATGCAGCGCACGCGTAATAACACAACGCAGATTGAAATGCTTTCTTCTGCGCCAGAAAATTGTTGGGCCAAACTTTTTGGCCCTTTTTCTAATGTAGCAATCGGAGATGGGAAGCGCATACCCGGCCTACCGCGCAACCCATAGGGAGAAAGTTGTTTGTGCACGCGTGAGCAAAGTTCAATCGCGACACTTCGTCGGGAAACAGTCTCGCGAAACAAAACGTAAACCCGCAATTTTCCTAACCACCCTTTACTCGGGTTTCAAAGCGAAAAGCGTGCAGGCGAACGCCGCGGGCCGCGGTTCGGATTGCATGGATGGACGGGTCTACAGGCGCAAGAGGTGCGTGCGAAAGGGGGGGGGGGGGGGGGGGGGGACGAGTTGCACCTCTCATGTTTTCCACACTGCTTAAAATGGGCACGCTCTCCCCATTCGCTCCGGCGTCTGTCGTCACAAACAAAACGTGTCATGTGTCACGGCGTACGACGGGTACAGAGTGCCAGCGTCAACAACTAGAGTTACGCATATCTCACAGTATTTCTAACAGCGCTTCCTCGTCAGAAGATGGGTGAGCACAGAGATTAAAAATCAAGCGGAATTCATCGCAGGAAGCGAGTGTGCATTTGCAGAGACGCTAGGCAAATGGAGCTAACCTGGCGCTAAGTAGCGCACAGTTTCAGATTAGCTTTTGGCCGGGCTTCCACCTGGTAACAGGCAAAAGCCAACGATCGCGAGGAGCGCCTCCCCGATGAACTTTGCTGCGAGTAAAGGGCAGACATCGGTCGAGAGCGCAATGGCTCCCTCAGCTCACAACGCTGCACACATTTGGGGATACAAAGTTTATGGCTTGGCAGATACCCACAGCATTGCTAGCTGCGGTTTAGGTGACCGGGGCAATAAAACACCTCTGTGCACACTTACCGTGAATGGTCTATTAGGTTGGATGACGTTGAAGACGTAACCAGTACAAAAACGCCAAACCGTCCGCGCGTATATACTATGTTCGCATGCATAAAAAGGCCAGAAAAGTTTCAAAAAAAGCCTTTTCTCAAAAACCGAAACCGAAACTTTACTTCCATGTCCATAATCACAGCACCGCCGCCAATGACGGGTATAATAGAGTATAAGGCACTTTTTCCTCGTCCTCATTGCTTTCAGAAAGCTGGAATGGGCAGCTTTATTGTTTCCTGATGTCCGAAATGTCGCGAAAATTGAGTGAAACAGCACAATTCGGCCAATATGATTGATGCGCCGGAGCAGTTGTCGAGGTGAATGTAAACGGCGAAGGTGCAAAAGCTGCATGTTAATCGCGCTAAAAATAAGGGTCTGCGCGAATTTTCACACCTTCTAGTATTGATAACTGAACATAGTGATAGATTTGCCTGTCTAGTTCGCTTTGATGACTTATAATAAACCTTCTGGTATTATCACAGCGGTGCTATTTTATTTTCCTTCAGAACTAGTGGAATAACTACACTCATTCGATGCGGACTTCATACTCTGCAGGCAGCGATAAATGCTCAGCTGTCTTAACATTTGTGGAAAAGACAACATTTACGCGTGCTACCCTTCATTCTCCCTGCTAAGAAAAAAGCTCTTGTATAAGATGCTATCACGGGGTCCCTGCTATTAGCAAGCTAGGCTGACAAGAGTCAGTCCCTGTCTCAGCTGTAGAGCCAGACCAATCACGCACGGGTTAGCCAATAGATTTTAAGAACGTTACCTCTTACTCATCACGTTTTGAGATTTCGTGGGGTCTGCTACCGGATGGATGGATGGATGGATGGATGGATGGATGGATGGATGGATGGATGGATGGATGGATGGATGGATGGATGGATGGATGGATGGATGGATGGATGGATGGATGGATGGATGGATGGATGGATGGATGGATGGATGGATGGATGGATGGATGGATGGAAGGTAGGAGCGTCCCCTTTGAAACGGGGCAGTGGTTGTTGCCACTATGCTCAGTTTTTTTTCCTTTATTTTTGTTTACTCTGCTGTAAGTTGTTAATACAATTCGCCATTTCCTTTAAAAAAAACGTCTTCCCAGCTCTTACTCAAACGTGATGAGTAAGAGCCCAGCTCTTCCTCATCACGTTTCGAGATTTCGTGTGGCCTGATACCACCCTGAGATCACAGCGCCATCTGTGGCATCAACTAGAAAAAGCACGTCTCGCATTGAGACTCGTAGCGCCATCTAGCGATATCATTGTAGAAACAACCACCTGCCGCGTGCCATTGATGACGTCACGGTCGAATATGGTGGAGAGAGGTGGAACTATGTGACTATGACGTCAACGGACAAAATGGCGGGAGAGTTTCAGTTTCTCGAATTCAAGATGGCGGCCATTACAATTGGTTGTGCCCTCCAATCTCTCCCCCCCCCCCAGATTACACAGCATTAAAAAAAGAAAACTAAATATTCCTTTATGCTTTCCGCTCAGGTGACTTAGCTTTCTTTTATGCATGTCACAATGAGCCCCTCATTTCCCTACCTTTGTCTGCTTAACAGCTTAGCGAGGGCAGCTGTTCTGGCAGTCTTGATGCCTTATATGTAGCATAAAAGCGTTCTCGCACCTAACACTAGCGGACTTCACTCCTTCTTTTAACTTTTTATCACCTGCATTCCATTCCCCTTTCTAAATTTATGCCTCATATGGCACACTTCTCGAATAAAAAAGTCGTGAACGTACGACGTCCGCCGCTGTGGACCAGGGCAGAGTTGGGGAACACTCTCGAGGTTAGGTTACATGCCGCATAAATACCCCCGGAATTGAAAGATTTGAAAGCCGCCGCCGTAGCTCAGTTGGTAAAGTAGTAGTAGTAGTAAGTGGTTTTATTAAAATAATAATAATAAAGAAGTATTTAGACTTTGAAGTTAGCAGCGTAGTAGAGGAAGGACGAATTGGGGGTGGACAAGAGAAACGCTGCCTTCCCCACTACTTTTGTTTTGTACCGTTTTTTTTAATCTGTACAGATTTTGTTTAGAAAGTCATGCAAGATACTACAATGCGGTCTGTACTAGTGGACTGTACGATATGGCGCGCATGACTTCCGTGGCAGTATGTAATTAAAAGATGATTAGTTAATTGTTATTAATTAATCAACATTTTAATTTTCAGTTTCACAATTTTATATGGCTGAATCGGAGGCATTCAAGACCGTAGACCGAACCCAACTTTATAAAATTTCTGTACCTACATTGTGCTTCGAGATATCGAACGTGGAATTATGCGCGCAAAACGACCCCGTACCATAACCAACGCGCGAGATGCGCCGGAAGTAGTATAACCGTATTCCAAGCCAGAAAGACGCGTTTTAAGGGGCAACTGCGTAGATTATAGAAATCGATGAGCTTAAAAGGGTTCGAAGGTGCGAAACTTACAGTAAAGCATGCGAAGTACTTTTAGGTTATCATTTGAAATGTTGACGTAATCGCCGATTAAAATCGCCGCGGTCTTCAAGCTCCTCAGCAGCTAACAGTGCCAAGTAGGGGACGCATAATGACGTCATCAAAGGTACCGGTACATTTCCAACGCATAAGCGCTTGCTTTGAAGGAACAAAACCAACGCCACCGACGGCAAAGCCCACCGAACGTTGTTTGATAGCATCCAACGAGGCATGGCAGGGTGTGGTTAACGAGAGCCGTAATTTTTAATCTTACCTTCCGTGACGTCACACTAAGCTTCCCCGCACTACTTTGTTGCTCTGAGGAGAAGCCTAAAATTCAATCGTCGATAACGTCACTATTTTAAATGCCAGCGCTAAAACACGTGACATGCTTTACCTACGGCTTCTAGAGATTTGAATCCTAGAGTCTCGCGGAATTCTCAAAAAGTGGTGCAGTTTCCCTTCAAGGCCAAAAAACGAAGCAGCCTTCCTTGGGCGTCGTGCCGACCGGCGCCTAGCCCCTCTGCTTCGCCGTACACAAATCGCTAACATAAAGATGGAGGCGACGCTCCGAGGGCAGAGCCGTGACGCCAAAGAAACGCTGCTGTGTTTCGGTAACAAATTAAGACGCTGGCGCAGCGTTCAGTGGGGCAGCGCAGAGTAATAAAATGCATCGCCAAGGCTGACTAGCCAAAGTGACAAGAAAGATTGACAGCCGTTACTGTCTCCTCCGCTTGAATATCACCAAGAACGCAGCGGAAGCCGCGTGCGTCTGCACGACTACGAGGCCGAGTCGCGAGCACCCAACGAGGAACGCTACGATTCAGGAGTGCGTCTTTCATAATTTAGAATGCGTCTGTGCTTTCACGTGATAGCGTAAGGAGCTCGTTCTCCTGAAAACCCGGCGCCGGCCGTCATTTTGCACCAGTGTGGAAAAATATCACCACATAAAATTAAATCATTAAAAAAATCCGCCATAGCGGTTCAAATCCAGGCCTTCTGCGCGCCAGGCGGGCACACATCGCTTAGGCCACGAAGGTTTTTTTTTTTTTCGGCATGGTATTTATTACATGCGTTCATATGTAGGAAAGAGGCCACGAAGGGTCGTTAGTGCGAGCATGTCAGAGGGGCATCTAGTTCTGAACGCGTTGTGGTGTGTATGACTGTAACGCGTGTTTGGAATGTATACTTATGTTATAGTAATTAAAGAAAACAACATAAATATGCTAGTTAGGCGGCAGAAATTGCGCGGAATTGAAAGGCGGTGTTATGGTGCCTCATTGAATTGAAACAAATGGTGTGTATGGGTATTTTGTGGCGCAGTATGTCGCACAGTGTAACTTAGATAATGACTGGTGATTGGTAATTCTTTATGTAATTGGTGGTTGGTAATAGGTAATGTGATCGTAACTGTGATTATAATTAATTATTGTGGATTGGTAATCGGTGAGAAATGATAAAGAAAAGGAACAAAAATACAAAAAAGGAGGAGAAGGCGCTATCGCGTCTACCCTTAAGGCGAAGCTTAAGCGTCCTCCTAGTTTTTTTCGTGACTGAGGATCTCCCGGTTTGTAGTCGGGCTATACCACTTCAGGCGCATGTCACGCGTCTGTTTTGGCCCCGGGTCGTTTTGCGCACATAATTCCACGTACGATATCCCAAACCACAATGCTCATTTAGAAAAAAAAACAATAGATAGGCTACAACGTTGAAGGTCTTTTATTTCGCAATATAAGGTTGCACCATAAAAACAAATCAAAAAGATTATTAGGTAATAATAGCTAGTAATATCTTTTAACTGCGTGCAACCGTGGACATAACGTCCGCTATGACGTACAATCCACGTGCAAATATCGCATTGTTGTGTGCTTCGCATCTTTGTAAAGAAAAATCTCTTCAGATGAAAAACAAAAACATCCGGTATCTGCGCTGCTCATTTAAAAAATGTACTACCATCTGGCTGAAACTTGCTGTTCTACTTCGGCGCATCTATAACTCCATGAATGTCGACCTTGGCAACAATGTAAAAGGTGCCAACTATAGAATCGACATCGAAACTATATAACACAGGTGGTCTCACAGGCTAAACACATTTGCCGTGTATTACAGTAGTAGGGAAGGGAGGCTTCCATTCTATGGATATGCTTTCTAACTTCAAATGATGTAAAGGGAACACTATTTATGCTTTAAGAAATGACTCTTGTTGCCCTTGCACACTGCATGTCCACCAGACAACCATATCTCAAATTCCTCACAACGGAATGTCTTTCAACTCCTTGAACGTGGACCTCAGAAGTAGAGCAACTGTTACGGATTAATTCCAAGTCGCAACATTGATGATATCGCAACAGGGGGGATCGCATAGGCTCAACATAATTGGCGTGCACTACATGAGCACTGGGGCAAAATTTCATCTTTGTGGTTTGCTTTCTGAGTGAAACGATGAAGAAGGAATGTCATCCATGCGTGGAGAAATGATATCCCATCTTGACGTTACACATGTGCATGTCCGCCAGATAATCATAAGTTCTTCTAAACTGAATGTCAACAACAAGTACTCAACAAATACTTTGTTCTGAAATACTCAACCGAAGTTTGGCCGAGGTGTTTTTGAATAGATTCAAGGACTGTTGCTTTTCCATTGAAAGACCTTTGAGTCAGAAGCTTAAATAATATATAAAAGCATACTCAAGCCTCATTATTGCAAAGTATCTACAGGTTTTTCAGGGAAGCCCACCACTAATTCTTAAAAAGGAGGTTTGGAGGCATAAAGATTTCTGCAGGGAAATAATAGCAGTGTTGGCGGACATGAGAAAGTAGATGAATAATTTTAACCAGTAATATGATTAACTAATTTCTGCTAAATAACTTTCTAAGTATTACAGTTTGGCGCCTGATTACAATCAGGGATCTGTAGCTGGCCGTTAGTAATAGCCATTCTAGTTTTTTGTTTTAATTCCGAAAATGCCAACTACCGTCGGCGCTGTGACTCAACAAATTTTACCATCTAGCGTCAAAAAGACGCGCGCTTTCGAAACGCCCGCGCGCACAGCAACGCCCCCAAGTTTACGTCACTGCATGGCGCGTGCGGACGGAGCGACGAGAGCTTGAGTACGTTGCTTAGTGCGCGGTCTTCTCGAAAGCTAGATGGTAAAATCTGTTGAGTCACAGCGCCGACGGTAGTTCGCATTTCCAAAATTCTAAAAACTGAAATGGCTATTACTAACGGCCGGCTGCAGGTCTCGAATGCTAACCATATGCCAAACTGTAGTAGTTAAAAATTTATTTATCAGAAATCTGTTAATCATCTTACTAGTTAACATTATTCACCTCTCTCTTGATGTCAGCCAACACTAACAATATTCCGCCGCAGCAGGCGTCTTTAAACCTCATAAAGCCTATTTTTAAAGGTTTAGGGGCAGGCTTCCTTGAAACGCCTGGTATAAAACGGCTATTTCACCTAAGATGTTCTGTAATTTTTAAAAATAGGCTGTTTGAGTTAAAAGAGCGCTTTTTCTCCATAGCGTTGTCAGTGGTGCAGCGCATCAGAACACAGCTAAAGCCTGCAAGCTGGCGCATTATTTAACTAACACTGAATCGTTCATTTTTTAACCATAACTGTTAGTCTCCTTACTTAATGAGAGGCGTGTAGCCCACCGTAAGTAACACCCACATCGGTTCTATAGAATTTCGAAAGCGCAGATACTTTAGACGCTGTGGCCCGACAAAGCTTACCTTCATCGCGCCAAAATACCTGCGCTTCCGAGAAGCTTGCAGGCGAAGCAACCCCTCCAGTGCACGTAAGTCATCGAACATGCCAAAATTTGTTGGACCACAACGCCAAGGATAACTGCGTTTTCGAAATTCTGAAAATTGCTATGGATATTATTCACGGTGGGCTACGTGCGCCTCTCAATAAATAAGGAGACTAACAGTAATAGTTAAAAAGTTAGCTCTTCAATATTAGTTAACCAGCCTACTAGTTAGCACGTCTTAGCTCTATTTGATGCCCTACACCGTTGAAAATGCTTTGTTGAAAAAGCACTCTTTTAACTCGAAAAACCTATTTTTAAAATTGCATAATATCTCAGGTCACACCTGATATTGACTACAGCAAAATATATCTCGGTGCGGTGCTTTGTGTTAGATCTACTGAATTATGCGGAAATAATAAAATTTAGTAACTATTATTATACAATTAAAAATATTTGTATGACAGATCATCTTGATAGAAGTTATACAATCGCTATATTTGTATGCACGCCTTGAATGGTACTTGAGTTGTCGTGGCACTTGTGATGACTATTATGTCTTTTAGGAGATCCCTGGTGGAGAGGTGACCATGCCAGGGCTGAGTGGCAAACTTGAACAGGAACTGGAAACATAAAACATGAAAGGCTCAGAAAAGATTAATGTAACAAGTGCATATGCTTTGAACAGTACTAATATAATATGATGGCCGATATAAATTAATGTAAATTTATGTATTGGCATGTTTTCTTTCTTTTTTCCCGGTACTCAGAGTGCCAGTAGGCTTACGGGTACCGGGGAAATTGTTCTAGATTATATACCTTTTGCTTCTTTTTTGTGATCCATATAGTATTTGATATTCTTTTTTTCGCTTAACTGCGAGTATTTGATATTGCTGTGATAAAGTCGATAACTAGTATATTGTTTTAATGGTGCTGATATTGGATAGTTCTGTGATATTTTCCTGGTTTAACCTTAGAATAAAAATAGTATTCTGATTTCGCTAAAATTTAGTTAGGAAACCGAGGTGTTGATTAGTTCTTTTTTTACCAAGTTTATGCACTAACTAGGGAACATGCCTCCTCGGGGGTGTTAACCCGTGAACTCTTACATAGTGGTTGCATTCCCCCAGCGGAAAGAAGCTGGCTTGTCCAGTTGGAATCCTCAGATACATCTGCTCTATCATGAGGGAACTTATTGTCTATGCCCCTCCCGTAGGGAGGCAGTTTCTGTTCGCTCAACCCGCAAGTAGCTCTTTGATGCCAGTGCTCTCCCCGAAGGGAGCTGTAGTAGTTGTACGCACAACCCGTGGGGAGCCATTCGAGAGTTGCTCATAGATGCCCGCACTGAAGAGCTGCTGATGTCAAAGGTGCCTCTTTTTCCTTGGACCTGAGTCCAATGTTGGCCCGCTTATGTATTGTGAGCGTTCTGAACAGTGGGCCAAAACATCAAGCAGCAAGTGCACGGCTCACGTGCTAGGGTCAGTGACGTATAAATAGGTCGTGGTCACCTGCAACAACAGCGCCAACAAAATAGGTAGAATGACGCTACTCTCTTTTCAGCACACGACATATCTAAGGTCATACCCCTGCATTTGAAGGAGCCCTTAGCTACCTTCTCGTTCTTGTTGTTTTTTTTATACTTCCGCTCACCTCTGGGCATCTCTACAGCGTGCCGAAAAAGGTACACAAGTAGCGCGTGCTTCTGGCACGTGTCGTGTTCAGTGCGCGGTCGTGCTCTCTGTTGATATCCTTTTACCCCGTTCCACTCCGTAGCGAACCGCTGTCCTCACCTGTTGCATAGGAATGTCCGGAAAACAGGGGAAATTTACTTTCAGCGACGCAATAAAACCCACTGCGAATGGTGGGAATAAAGGAGGTGGCCAAATGGAGCGTTCCAGATCCCCTCAAGGGGACACTTGGGACAACTTTTACTGAGGGGACAACTCTGTCCAGCTATTGTGCTCAGTAAAAATTGACTTTGTTTGACATTTGTCCTGCAGTAAAAGACTGATTTAACGGTGAGAAAATTGGATTTTAAAATCTTCCCGACAGTCGATTCAAACTCGTGACGTGCTTACCGAAAAGGACTGATTCCCGCCATTTTCAAGTGGATGGAGGTGTAGCGTGGCCTCAGAGATCAGCGCCCAAAGACCGGTGTCGACGCAAGAACTTAGCTTGCGAAATCGGCCGGTGGTGGCGACACCTGTATTTCTTTGCTTTTTTTTTTCTTCTAGCTTATAAAAGCTTCGTTATCGGTGAGAGCGGTCTCTGCGTGATTTGAACACGGTGCACTGTCGAAGGAGGCCAACTTGTATTTGTCCTCTGAGTCATCTCAAGTTGCTGGAAATTGCTGGTACTATCGACCCCCGCTGGAGTGAGAGGAGAGGAATAAAATTTGGGAAACAATTAATAATAAAAACAAGGCGCGCGTTTAGGCAAACTTTTTTTCAGGAACGCAAAGAGCAAATAGCCATCGATGTCATTGATTGGTGACAGTCAAGCGGCTTGACCACGCCTGGCCAACGCCAGACCGCGCATACCTGCAGACGTGCCTCGGACACGAGTTGAGACAATGCAGAGCTTCTCTTTCGCCGACCATTTTGGACTTGCGTTCACTGCCTGCTCAGGTCCCAGTCAGACCACGCACAGAGATGATCTCAGGTGCCTGACTTTGTGCGTTCGCCAAGCCTACCCCATTTAAAATGTTTTCTATGTCATATATGGTGTCCGCATGACGCTTAAATATTGCCATTAAGTAACCGCCGTTGCGACCTGTTTGAAAATAGGCGAGTTCAAAAGAAAAAGTAAGTCTCCTCCATCTAACTTCAGTGGTTCCGGTCTTGCGGCGCAAACTACCGAAAAACACATAACTTCGATCTCCAAACGAACGAACAAACATCGTAATTTTATAACTGCGATGACCGACGAAACTGACGTATTAAATTACTGCACACAGTGATTTGTTACAACACACGTGTTGTATCGTAACTATCGCAACTAGGACAAGAAGACAGCAGAGGCCGCAATCGACCTCATACAAGCCGTTGTGTATTCTCTCTCCTCCTTCGTTCCTCATATCGTGTGCGCGCGAGCATCGCGTGTACAACGCTTCGTCGCCTTCTTCACTACATTTCCGTCACACTTAAAAAAAAAGGGGGGGGGGGCGACTAAGAACGCGTGGTGAGGTGTCACCCTAATCGGCTGCGAGCAGCAAGTTTAAAAAAGAGATTTGTAAATTATAGGGTCGAACTCATATTTTCTAGCGCTTAGTGAACACAAGGGACAAGAACACAAATACACAGGACGTACGCTAGTCTTCAACTGTCGTTTAATCGAAAAAAACATTCAATATAAGACATCTCAAATGCTGATATTCACACACGCGCAGTAGCAACGCCACGTTTCAAGAACAACAATTCTTTTTTTGATAGATAAACAGATGGGGTGCTGACACATTTTGAACCTTCTTTATCAATGCACATAGCTTCGAAAATTTCCCGTTCCGATTGCGTTTTTAGTGTTCCTAGAATGCTTGTTTCATGCAAGATTGGTCGACGCAGAGATTATAAATTTGACTCGAATACTCACAGACACCACCTCTAAGGATTTGTTGCATTATAAGTATGGCCATCAGAATCATTTCAGGTTCCCTCTAAAGGCAGCAGACTGGATTCCAAGAGAGGGCAAGCGTAGCAGGGGGCAGCAGCAAGTCAGATGGGTGGATGTGACTGCGAAGCACAGCACGGGGCTAAGTGCAGAGACAGGGAGAAGGCCTTGCCCTGCAGAGGGCGTAGTCGGGCTGCTGATGATGATGATTATGTTGATGATGATAATGATTATTTATGCTACCGACTTACCGAACGAAAATTTCGCCGTCCATTCTTGTTGACTGATATGTTTTATTAACAGTCATTCATTGGAGTCATTATTTCAGCCATTCAACGCGGGCACGAGATTTATTTCGAATAACGCTTGAGACGTAATATCGCTACATGTTATTTTGACGAAGCATCGCTTCCGGCCGTGCAGCCGAGATTCGGTCGCCTGTTTTTGCAGTTTTAAAATTGTTTCGCTGGGTACTTTGGAAAATGATTTGATGTAACGAAGAGATCAGACTCGTAGATATGTAATGCGATCATAAAAACAAAATGTCAAAGAAGAAAAAATAAACCCGTACTCTCTTTAAACGTACACATCTTATATATGCCCCATGCAGCACACTTGTCCGCGCAAATGTCCGCACAGTTACGCCAGGAGAAATACAACAAAACGGACAGCCATCAAGCTATGTGCTCGTGTCTACTCTGCAAGTCATGTTCAAGACATTTCGAACAACCCCAAATTTTCTCACCCCCTCGTACAAGCGTAGAATTGCTGGAAACCGGGAAGAGAAAAAGAGAAAGGGAAGTCGGCGACAAAGGCGCTCAGTGCAAGTTCCTTCACAGGTGGCCACTTGCCTCGGCCGTTTCATGGAGCTCAACTGCGTGCCTGAAGCGGCCGAGCGCCCGCGTCCCGAGCCGCGGCCGGCGGCGCGCGCACGCCAGCCGGAGGTCACCCCCGAGTGCCCTGCGGGCAGAGCGAGCAGTTTTTCGGACGCGGCTCGCCGACTGCGCGCGCTCAGCGCGTGAATAATTTACAGCGGAAAAGAAGAGGGACGCGGCGGTGAATAATAAAAAGAGGCGTACGCTCCAAAGAGCAGCAGTGGCGGCAACGGCGGCAGCGTGTAAAAGAGAGCAGAAAGCTTCGCGTTGTCGGTCGTTCGCGGTTCGTCTTGTCGGTAGTAGCGCGATTCCTTCTGGTTGTAACAGAGCGCGCCGCGAAACTTCGCTTACTCACTGCGTGGACCAAGAAAGAAATGGGGGGAACATAATTTTTGCCCTCCTTCGCCCTGGCGCCGCTTCTTTGCCTTTCGGCTTCGAGCATTCCCTGCCTGCCTAGCGGGCAAGGGTTCGCGTTTCTTTACTGCCTGTTGCGCCAGGGGCGAGTCATCTCGCGGAAGGCTACCGCCGTCGTCCGGATTTATTTGTTGTAAGGACGGTCGTGCTGGTCCATCCTGTTACCGTAAATACCCGCGTACTGTACGCACACGAAACGTGATCGAGGAATTGCCGTGAAAGGGGAAAAAGCTTTTCCTGCGCATAATGCAGCCACTCATTTCATGCAAACATTAATTTGTTAACATATATACAGTCTTTTGGGGGCTGCACAAAGCAAGTTGAATGTCTTAAACACAGTATTATACCAGATAACACGAAACATTACTTATGGAACTAGTAAGAACAACGAAGACATTGCAAGGCTCATGAGACAACATTCAGTACTTACAGTTCAAAAACTGGTGTTGAATATTGTACTCACAAAGCATTTCTTTCAAAGCGAATTTAAATGAAAAATACAGAAACTCCCTACCTTCGCGCAATAGAAACGTTTGTGCTACCAAGAGTCTCCGAAAACTGTAGCAAACGAACGAAGGAATTTTACATTCCATTTTGCTTCAATCAGATTGTTGTTGATACGTAAATAACATACATTGCAAAAGCCAAACGTAAAGTGTATGAATGGATTTCTTCGAATATCCAATAAACAGAATTCAATCAGTACATCGGCTTTGTTTTTGCTTCAGATCGTGCCTTCTGTTGTCATTTCGGGGGTTTGTCTTTCTAACGCTATATACGGGTTCCTTATGTAGTGGGAGTGTTCTTTATGGCATATGTTCGTTCTTTCAATTCAGTGCTTTTGTTCTTGTCTGCTATGTCGTGGCATGTACGCCAGACGTTTTTTTTTTTTTTATAACTTCGCTCTTTCGATATTTCTACGGCGAGTGGATGTGCATGCTCCTCATATGTTTAGTAGCAGAGTACATATGCTTTTATTAGGTATGTACTTAGAAGGTAGATTTTTCTCATTTTGTTCGTTTGCTAGCTTTGTTACTTGCTTTTGCCGGCAGTGAATGCTAATGGCGCTTCAGCTTGAATTGTTTGAATGAACCAATGTTTGGCGTGATGATTTGAAAGACGGAGATCTGTGCTGTATTTATGCATATGTACTTTGTATACACAGATGGGCTGCCCTGTCCACATACAAGCTGCATGCTTAAGTGGACATGTATAGAATGTGATGCGCTGTTTGATAAAATAATAAAATTGCACAATTGCAAATTACAAAATTACAGTTACTACCGCGGTCCAAGGATTAATTACTGTCACTGTCTTCGCTGTTAATATAGAAGCAGCCTTGTCTAGTTACCTCTAATTTATAAGTGCTGCGGGCTGCACTGGACACGGAAGATTCTACGCCGAGTCTCAAATTCTTCGCACCCGCAGATATCACGAGGGTCAAATTTGAATCCTTAAAAAAAAATAAAAAGGGAATACCTTTTTGCTCCATATATGTTTTTACGGTGCACTAGAAAAATACGAAACGATCAGATTTCATAACTTCGTGCCTCTTTAATACGCTATAATAATATGAGACTTAACTGACGTGTCCTTTTTTTTTTGTTGCCGACGTCCGTGCGTCGCATCATTTACTTTTATCAAAGACTTCTTCTCATCTTCGAAATTTCATGTTGCGCCTCAGGATCCATACACATTCGTTTCCTTCCGGGCGCGTCAGATTACCTCGTCCGTAACGGCATGCAGTGTGTATTGAGAGCCTCGCGTGAGCTACAGAGGAATGATAGCTTGTGGCCTCTAGCGTGGCATCTGCTCTTCGACGAACACACCATTGAGCATGCATAAGCGGAACCGGCTTTCGAGAAGCTCTGGAGTCTGAGAGAAAATTCAAAAGGTTCTTAACCAATTCTCGGCTCGCGCGAGCTGGACGATGCCGCGTAGTCAGCAGATACACGGCGTACCAAGCGAAGTAAGCATGTTAGGTTCCACCTGCCGTTGGTTTGGTGTGCTGTTGAAGCCGCGTAATTATTAGCGTTTCGAAGCCGTGAAAGTTAAAAGCACAGACGTTCGGCGGCAGAAAAGCGAAAATATTTTGCATATCTCAGCCTCAAGGAACACTTGCCAAGTATTTGACTTGGAAAAAAAAATAGAACGATAATAAAAACGCCCTCAAACTATTTCGCTTCGTTTGAGGTGTTCGACTGGGCGAGACAGATCTGATGCCGAAACAAAAGAAAAAAATGGGAGGATCTACGAAAACTTGCCGATTCATAACCTTGTTTTCGGCGTGTAAGGAATAGTAATTGCTCGGAAGATCATCTCTAATCTTTCTTTCTTTTTTTTTAGTTACTCAACAAGCGAGTATCCTGTGAAGATACTTTTCGCCTGTGTGTCTGGCGCCTGACTCTTCGCGAAAGACACAAGGTGTATGATATCGCCCCAAAGAGAAGCATAGATATTCGGCCTAACAAAGCTGTTCGACTAACGCAGTCAACAGATACCAGTGAGACCTAATTTTAGAGCTAGTGCTTGCTAGAGCAGCAAATCTGCTTCATGAGATCGGAAAGTCATACTCGTAAAACGCCAACAGGGAATTTTTTTTTTTTTTCCGCTGATCTCGTCACTTCCGTAGAGCCTGTCGTTCTATCAATCTCCGCCCGTCCAAAATGAGCGGGACTCGTGTGCATCTGCATGGCACCGCCCATGAGTGGTGTTTCACGCAGGAAGGGCACGCCCATTCGTGAGTGAAAGGGTGCCGAGAATTCCGGCGGCACTTGTCGGGGTGCGTCTCTTCCCGAAACCCGAACGCCATGTGTGCTCCGCCCCCCGTGGCGGTGCACCCCGGGTTCTCGCACTGGCGCCGCTCCTTCGCGACGTTTCTCCGAAGCGGCCGTCGCTGCTTCTTCGGCGCGAAACGAAGGAAGCGGAGAAAGGCGAATGTGCGGCCCACGCGCCTTCCTATAAGGGAGGGCTGACTCCTTCTGCAAACTGGGTCATCATGCTGCGGCCCTTTGTTCGCGCTCGGGGCCGGCCGGCCTGGACAGCGCGGACGCGTGTCCCAGCGGGTCCTCGTTAGGCCTAACCAGGCGGCGGCGCTCCCCCGGGGACCCCGACGGACCCCCTGCCGCGGAGCCGGCCCGGGCCGGACCCCCGGGGAGCCGCCGTCGCCCAAATTGACTCGCCTCGGGGCGGCTGGCGCGCATGTGCGCCTGCCACAATGGCCACGCACTCGGCGCGCGCTTCTCATAATAGATAGGGGATCTCCGGCGCGCACTGCTCCGCGGGACGGAGTAGCGTGTCGCCTCCACCCCGGGAAATGTCTCTCTCAGGCACGCCATGCCCTATTCATCCGGGCCTCGCCGCCACGCGTGCGCTCCGCCGGGTGCCATCTTGGCGTGCTGTACCTGCGGCCAGGGCTCTTAGGCTGACATTAAAGCAGCGGGGTTCGAGCTCGGCGAAATATCAGCGGGCGGCCACCGCCGGAAAGGGCTCCTGCGACGCCCACCGCTCGTTCGACGGATGAGAAATAGGCTCGCGATGCCTCGGAGGAGCGAGCCGTACACAGATCGGGAGGGGGGGACTAAAGGCGAGGATTACTGGCCAGAAACTCTGGGGCCGCCGGCGGCCCCTCCGCGTGGAAACTTTCCAATTCGGCGAGCCCCGAGGGCCCCCGGGTGTGGCGCCCGGGCCCGTCCCCGGGGGGGTTACCCGAAGGGATTAGCGGAGCAGCGCGCAACTGCGCAATCCTCGCCGTCGTGCGCTCAGGGGGATAGCGCGCGTGGCGGCGCTGCCTGCCGGGCCGGCCCGCGTTGCCCCGGCTACAGACGTGTCTGCCCGGCTGCTTTAAACTGGACTCGCCGCGAATAAGGCCTCAGGTGGCCGGCGCTCGCGCTTCGCCCAGCCGCCGCTGGGGAGGACGTCGGGGACTTCGCGAGACGCGCGACCTCGGGCCAAACGCGTAAATCCGTCTGTTGGACGAAAACTTGGCCAGCGTGGCAGCTGTGTCCGCATATGCAACCCCCTTTTAGTATAACATCCCAACGAAGGGGGCTTCCATTCTGTGCAGTGGCCTCGCTCCGAAGGCAGGTTGCGCAAACGCTGATTGCTCCCATGGTGTTTCTCCCTGCTTGAATAATTCTCACACGTTTCTTCCCTAATCGCTTTGTATTCCGTTCATGGCCTGATTAATTGTGTAACCAGAATGCGCAATACTTTTTGTCCTCATTGGCATCGCTTCGCGAGATGGTCTGTGAGTTGCTCAGAATTGTTTTGTAGAGCTTCAGTTCATGGCACTTAAAAAACGTTGTCGCCCTGGCTTGTAGATAGGCTCCTGCCGACCACGGCATATGCGAGGGGCGTCACTTTAATGAGTAAGGGTTCGTTTATCGCTACAAGTTGGCTGTCTGCGTGCAGAGGCCAAAAAATCGTTCCATTGCAGTGCGCCGTTGAAATCGGGTAACGAAATAACTCAACTTGCTAGACATCATTTTCCAGCGTTTTCTCGACCCCTCACGCGAGCAGATTCACCCAACGTCACTCAACAGCGTGACGCTGGGTGAACAAGAAGAGAGGTGGCCACGTCCCGGAGAGGCAGGCTCGAGGCCGTATTCGCGTAGCTTTTGTATCGCGTCGTTGGCTAAATCGCTACCGCCCGTCACGCGTCCAAGGGCTCTGAAATCACCCGCGAATCCTTAATCGGCGTGTATCTTTCGGGTGAAACAGAGGCCGTATACTCCTCACCCTTTACGCCCGCGTGCTCTCTGTGGAATGCGACAGCTTGCGTCACCAAATCGGCGCGATTCTCATGGAGTGGACTAGAACACTTTACTGGAGGGCCCCGTGAAAACCCCTTCGCTATGGTTAGGGGACGGTTCGCACATGGACCACGGTTCGCAGCCGTGACCTCCGCAATCGTCATCTCAGCGTATACGATAGCCACGGCCCCTGCCGATCGCATAGCGTTCTAAACGAGGGACCAGTTTTGAGAATTCGGCCCCCAATCTTGCCGGCGCTGCGCTGTCACATTTCAGCGAGACAGAGTGGGCAATCGAGGCGATAGCGGCGGGCAGTGGCGGTGCGTGACGCGGCGGCGCACAGGGAGGGCGAGCGGGGGGGGCTCCCATCATCCCTGTGGCGCGTCATTAGTGCAGCCGGGCGCTCTCCCCCAGCGCGCCAGCTGGGTGCTCAGCGGGGTGCTCCTCGGCCCTTCGCTGGGGCTGCGCTCCGTGGTCGATCATCTCGCGGCTTCGGGGCGCGCCCCGTCCGCATCAGAGCCGCTCCTCGCTGCCTTTGTTTCAGCTCTGCGCAGCGCCCGCGGGGACAGCCCGCGGTGGCGACCGGCCGGCGAGACTCGCCAGTGATCCATCGTTTACGTCTCTCCTTTCGACCCCCCCAACGGCCGCGGGAGCGCGGACCTTAACTCGCGAGCAGTGCGCCGTGTTTCGTTGTAAATGCTCGCTTATCTCGTGTCCGGCGTTCTTTCGAGTGGCTCGCACTTAATTTACAGATGCACGCGCAAGTGTGTGCTCCTCTAGACAGAACTTTGTCTGCTTCGAACGGTCAATGTTGCCTTGGTAACAAAGGAACTAAAATATTTGCGATGGTCAAGCATCTGGCTTGACACGGATAATTCAGCGAGAAGCCGACGCTGCTGCTCGGTTTGGCCACGAAGTCTGTCACGTTCCCACTCGTCTTCACGCACGGGTTGGTCCTGTCGCAACTCGCACTTCTGCTTCTGGTGCTGGACAGGAAACTCCGGTTAGTTTCGGTTTTATTTCAGTGCACTTGGTGACTGGAGGAATGTTGTTTAAGAACGAATATTTCCTGCACGTGCAGAGTTTATGTCCTGTTTTTAACGGCAAAGTTATTTCCGCAAATAAGCTTAAGTGTACAAATAATAGGTTTTCATTATTTCCCTTTACTCTTCTCCCCCACCGACGCACATCTTTCTCGTATTTCGAACGGCGACAGCAGGTGCATGCGCACCTGCTCTGAGACAGCGGCGATAGCCGAACAGTCTAATGGCGGATTCTAATCGGCGATCCGGAGCAGCTGTCCAAATCCGCGAAGGAACAAGATATCCGATGCGGTTCATTCAGAACTCAGCACCTGAATCCAAATCGCCATTAAACAAACTCTTCGCTTGCGCGGATCAAGAAAACTTGCTCCGGATCGCCCGTTGCAATACTGCCTAATGGTAACTTCCAATCGCAGATTTGGAGCACTTCGGGAGCAACGTTTTCTGCCCTTTTCGCAGCAACGGTATTCCAAACGCAGATCTGAGGCACGGATCGCGTCTTCCAATGGTAGACAGGGAGCGGTTGCCGAGCCGAGATTGCTCCGTGGAGCAGTCGGGACTGCTCCGCCGAAATCGGCGGATCCGACCGGAAGTTTGCGTGACGTTCTTATTTAGCGGCGATAGCGGCGCCCTACATGCTCTGGCCTGCATGCTCTGACCAGAGCAAGTGTACTCCAATCGCAATTTCAGGTCGCGCGCTCTGCGCCGGATTCAGGCGCTCTGTCACAGAGCGTGCAGACCGCTCCGGGCCTGCGATTGGAATTCATCATAAGTGAGAGTTGGACTTTTGGTTTTTATAGTTTTTTTTAATTCGGCGGACTTTTTTCAGTGTTTCTTTGCAGATGCAGTTGTTGCTTCATTTTCGGCGAATGTTGTTTCCTACAGATGTATTAGCAGATTTTTTTTCTGTTTTATAATGTGGTATTCGTGTGCGGTCAGAAGTCGACACTTGCAGTTTATCTTGACTTTTCTGCAAATCTGCGCATTCTATTTTCCAGTGCTTAACGCACTAATGGTCGTTAATTACTTGTAAGGCACTTTTAGCAGTGCTTATATGCGTAAAGATGCACTTTCGTCACTAAAAAAATGTGACGGAAGTTAAATGACAAAATCGTTGAACAACGCAAGTGGAAGTTGATGTCTAAAAGGTGGGCTGCCAAGTTGTCGCAGTAATGTTGAGCAAGAGCTTAGGGGATCACGTGGTCTACGTGTTGATAACAGCGATGGAACTGCAGCTGAACTATCTCGGTAGTCAGAACATGACACTGTTCCGTGCTCCCACGGCAACGCACCCATCGCTTACGCCGACGACATAGGCTGCGACACATCGATACGACGCGAAACCCAAGAACGGGCGCCTAAGAGCTGTCGCTGTAAAACGTGCTTAACCAATTCTAACTGCCCTAAGCGGGTGATATGGCAGTAAACAGCGCTAGGCTAGCAGACGACGTTTTACGACGAGGTGGAACTTCCCAGTCTCCAGAAAGCATGTAATGCAGCGGAGCTATGCCTCTAAATGCACAATTGCACTACTTAGTCAAACGGCATTTTTCGGGTAAAAGCGAATTTAGAAAATTGAATTCACCGTGCTTTAAAGTTCTTTTTTTTTTTGCCAGGTTTATACCGAAATGTCCAACCGCGAGTTAGGACATCGGGATAAGAAGCTGCTCTGTTTGCGCCAGCTGTGGTTCGAACCCCCTCGGGAGTGAAGTTTTTTTTCTGGCGTTGCTCCGATGAGCGGCGGACTACTGTCTTCCAATCAGCGGAACGTCTCTGTGACAGCTTCTCGCTCTAAAAGAAAAAAGAAAGAAACCATCCACCCTTTTTTAATGCTAAAGCATTACTAGTGTCATTACGAGAGAAACCGGCGGCGTGTGTGTACTCGCAGATGGTACAGAAAATCCCAGTGATGGCAAGAAAAATACGATGACGTCATCAAGCGTCCGTATGACGCACACACCAAGCCGAGCACTGCCACTTCAGGCAATCCTATCCATGTCGTTCGTCTGTACACACTCGCCACTGGCCGATCTGCATGTGGCGGCAGTTTTCCCGGCATTCGTACGAAAATTATGACGCAACCGTTTGTATTACAGCTTTCCAGGCGGTGTCATACGATTTCTCGTTGAGTATAGCTAGGGGTTGGACTTTTAGGTTCAAACCGAAAAAAAAACGATAAAGGTACACCAAATTCATTATTCGAAATTCGGTTTTAACCGAAAAAGGTCAGTATTTTTGTCTTGCAAGACATAGCTATAGCTGGCTGCTGAATGCGGGTTAAGCTGAAAATTGCCTAAGTAGGGAAGCCGAGGGCATGATATGCGATGATGGTACTGTAGGTCAAGCAGTGCAGTTGTGCGATTTGAGCTATTGCTCCGCTAGCTTGCACGCCCCTGCAGACTGCGAAGCATCGTCGCCTCGCCGTATTCTACAGCAAAGCACTGTTTCTTCAATATCATCACCTATTTAGGGGATTTAATCGGTTTTTAGGTTAACCAAATGCATGTAGGATACAGACACGAAACTTCGAATGGGTATCACGGAAAAATACGCTTTGGCTGCCGCGACGATTGAGCTGCAGTTCTATCGCTGCCATCAACACAGGGACTACGTGATGCCCCACCCTCGTGCTGAACGCAGTGTGAAAACCGGAAAACCCAACCACGGCGTTTCCATTGAGCGGCCGTGACCCAAAGATAGCATGTGAACCTAGTTCTTAGAAGTAATCTTCCACTTCCGTTTTCTTCTGGCGGATATCTCTTTAACTTGAGTTACTCTTTTAATGAGAGTAGCATTTTTTTTTTACAAGCATAGCTCCAAGTGCTACCATTTGCACGTTAATTACTGGCAAATAAATTGTACTAAATTACAAGAATGCTGAGATAGACATTAAACGACTTTTGACCACACAGAATTGCTACATTAAGTCACTGAAAAAAAGTCAGTATTTCATTCGTCGAAAATAATATTCACCGAAAAAAAAAAACGAAAGTAGCATCCTGAAATAAAAACCGGAAGAAGTCCGCCGAATTTTCAAAATATAAAAAACCGAAAACTCCAAATCTTAAACACAGCTTACATGTGTTAGTCAAGTTGGAGGCTAGCTTGCGACTGGGACTCTAACCGACGACATATGCACCTTCAACTGTATGCCTTCCCAGACTTTGGTATCAAGATTCCGATGCCACCGTTCGTCGTGCAGCGTTCCGGGTGGTTTCATACGCGCGTGTGCGTGGGTGGTGTCATACTTCGAGCATGACTCAGGACTTCGCAAGTAACGTAATGCAAGGTGTATAGAATTTGTACAAAGTGTGCATAGTCATGACTCATGACTCGTAGTCATTCTGCAACTTAAAATGACTCAGCACTTTAAAGCTTTCGCACTCTCACACGTAAGCAGTCGTAATTGTCTCTGCCGATTTCTTTTTTATGCGTGAATCCTACTTTAAGCAAGTATACACGAAGTAAACATGAGTTGGAATCCGAACGGCTAAAATTTTTGAAATCTGTAATGCACTGCCCCCTCACCCGTAATCAATGCGAGAGCGCCTTCAGGTTCGTCGATGGTATCGGTCAGGAAAGCTGCACTTACATTAGCCGCTTGCATGTGCATGCCAGCCACTGCGTCAATCGATGCGGGCAGGCGTGTTTTGAAGGCGCTCACGCTATCGCCGTCATCACATGGCAGCGAGGAGGCTTTCCCGGGCGCGTATACATCGCTGCGAAAACCACAGGCAACGTACATACGTACACGCTTACGCTATATGTGTGAGTGATTCTGCGCCGCAGAAGCGCGCCTCGCGTTAAGAAAAATAAAGTGGGCGAACGATGACGGGCATTTTTCCTCCGCGAACTGAGGAGCCGGGGAAGCGGCGGGCGTCGCGCAAGCGGACAAATGAGGCGGCTTTGGCGGGACGGGTCCGGGTTTGATCGGCCTGTGTGGAAAAAAGAGCAGTCCCAAACAAAAAAGAAGAAGAGAGAGAGAGAGAAAAGCGGGAACATGGCCGATGGGCAAAACGTGGAAAACACATTGTTTGTAAATCCTTTGGGGGGATGTCAAGGGATTCGGGAACAATTCCACTTCAGTCCTCCTCTTGTTTTGAGACGAGGGAACTCTGCTTGTTTGCGCTGCTTGCTTTTAACTTTTCTTGGGCTTGAGCACGTCGCGCAGCCCGTTTCCGGCGTGTCAGGGAGCTCATCGTGAGTGTAGGGATGGGAGATTTCAGCCAGGACTGCAGCAAAAGGAAAAAAAAAAGCTTTCATATGGGGCCTCCTGTGCGCTGTTTTTTTTTTTGTAATATTCGAGCTGGCTATGCCTCTCTTTTGTTTTACTTTCATGGATTTAATGTTGACTTATTGCAGCAGCCACTCTTATCCATCTCTGAGCCGCATGCTCTTTCCTTCTTCTGACACTAGCGCCACTGGACGAGATGTTCCTCTAGTCACTGTGAAGGTCTCAACGATTTGCAGTTATTAAGGCATGCATGCATTATTCTATTAATAGTTGGCAGAATTTAGTTGTAAGCCGGGCATGCCTAAATATGAGAAGTTGCTGAAAACCACTGAGGTCATTATAAGCGGTTCAACATGGCTACTTTTTGTAACGCTAATATTAAGAGGTTCAACATACCGTTCATTAAATGACGCACGGCAGGATGAGCAACTATGAACAGCATCACTGCTCCATTGCTCCACTGCATCAGCACATCACGATACAAACGGTGGTGGCTTGCATACCTGGCCGGTCGTTCCTTCGGGCATCCAGCATGTGGAACTCCTGCGCTTCGAATATCGGCAACACGTCGCCAACCTGCGCAAGTCATGCAGCTCGATGTGTAGATTATGGTTTTGATTAGTGTATACCTAAACAGTTCCGGAAGCATTGCAGACTCTTCCTCAGTTCAACGCTTGCGTCTAATGGCACGATGGCTTTCAGTTAGGGGAATGGCCGGCATTGATACGCAAGATTCAGAATTATCGGCAGCTAACAAAAGTAGAAGGACACTTAAGCTTCGCCTTAAGAGTAGACGCGATAACGCATTCCCGTATTTTTCCCCCTTTTTATTACTTTACTTTCTCATTTCTCAGATTACCAATCCACAATCACAATTATCGATTACCAGTCACTGTCTAGTTACACTGCACGACATACTACGCTACTACACTCATACACATACACACTATAATTATATTCGGCTTTTTTTTTACTGTAACATCAGTACACATCCTAAACACACGTTGCTAAGTCATAAACACCACAACGGGTTGACTATTGTCGAATACAACTCAAGAACGCAGCGGCTTTTCCCCGTCAAAATACCCCCTTCCAGCCAATGGCGTCAGCCGATTCTCATGACCATGCTAGCGTGACAATGCCGGGAGTGGCGCCACAATGGAGTGAGGGGACCATAGAGGGAAGTGTTTATCCCCATTTATCTATCACTCCCTGCCGACATAACAGGCTCATGAGAATCGGCCGACACCATTGGCTGGAAGGGATTCCTTTGAGGGGGAGAAGCCGCTGCGTTCTTAAGTTCTATCTGACTATAGGTGCCCCTCTAACACGCTTGAACCAACGACCATTCGTGGCCTATGTGTTGCGTGCCCGCCTGGCATGCAGACGGGTTGGCTTCGAACCCCCATGTCGGCCATTTTCTTTTTCTATATTCTGATTTCAGGAATTGTGGGATTTTCTCCGACTGACGCAGGACGACGCCGGCTTTTCAGCAGAACGAGCTTCTTACGCTATCGTGTAAAAGCCTTCTCCCTCCTAGTCCATTCGTGAGTGACTGAACCAATTAAGCCCCCGGTCCTCAGGCGCACATAAGCTTTGTGCGTAATGCGGAAGCCACAAAAAAGCCTAATTTCTTCTCTGCCTGGAAGCGCGCTGTCTATATACCAAAATCCGGAGCATATATCCTTAGGTTTGCAGCCGCGCATTTAGACTGTTAAGAAATGAAGGTTTGTCGTAGCTTACTCGTTACCAAAACATTTGAGGGCACCAGTCCATTTCAATGCGCAGTCTACTCTCAACTGACATTTCGCCTAAATTGTTACGTTCTGCACTCTATATATCCCAGCTCCCCTATAACATGGCGTGGAGGTCCATTTCTGATGCGTATACTTAAACTGTAGGTGGTGGTCTTTTGTAACCATTGCCCACTAGGATTCCCGAGAGCCGCTGCATCGGTTACTATACTTGATTATTTAACCACTTCGAAATTTTCGTCTTACCACCGCGTTACGGAAATAATGGCTATGCAGTGAAGCCAACTTAACATTTATGAAAAGGGTCTATTACAATAATGCGTGTACCGTTCGATAAGATTGCCACGACGTCCTGGTGAAAGGCTTAACGCTTCTGAAAGGAGACTAAGGAATAATAGCCAAACTCGGATACATTGAACTCGCCGGGTATGAGAAAAGCTGAAGTTATCCTAACGCTGCAATAAGCAAAGCTGCAATACACGAAGCTGCAATCCAACAAAAACTGCAGGTGTATTCGCGGTGTATCAAACGTGTGGTACAACAAATTCTCACCCTTAAGGGTGCAAATCAGCTGTCCCCAGACGAGCACCCTTTTGGGGGCTAAAAAGGGTGCAGAGATCAGCACCCTTCAGGAAGGGTGCACAGCATGAAAGTTTAGAGGGCGCGCATCAGGCCAAGGCTTTTGCTTCATGGGTGCTTCAATGTGGAGCACCCTTCCAACATGCATTCGAAGAGGTATTATGGAAAAATAGTACCCTTTAATGAGGGTGCAACCATTACATCCTGTAAAGTGTCATTAAGTGCACCCTTTGTTAAGGGTGCTGATCTCTGCACCCTTTTTTAGCACCGAACAATTGGAAAAGGGTGTTCGTCTGGGGACAGCTGATTTACACCTTAAAGGGTGAGAAATTGTTTAGTGTGCAGGCTGCTGTGAGGGTCCTGAAGATAGCGCTTCCGCCGATTATCGACCAAGAGTTAGAGCGCACCTGTATGCCGTAACGTAGCAACCACAACGAGCTGATCATCAAGGCAATGTCAAGAGCTTGGCGATGCAAAAAAAATTGGTTGGGGCACACTTCTAGCGGAGACAACGGCAAAGAGAAGTCGGCTGACTTGTCATTTGCTTCTTATTGGGACACGCGGTTGGGATTCATAGTTCGGACTCTGTATGAGATAAGACTTCGCTCTACAGTCGACTCCCACGCTACCCTGCTACGACTAAAGGAGCAGGCTCGACGTGCGCTGAGTCTCCCGACGTTATCCAGGAGTGCTCCACTGCAGTTTGCACAGAAAGATGCAGAAGGAGTTCACCGACTATTCTACTTGCCTATTATTCTGAAGCAGCTTCTTTCGTCATGAGTAATTGCCAGAAACCTAACCCGCGTTTATGTTCTTAATCTCCTAATTCAAATATACCGGCAATCAGGACTTAGAGCGCTTTCTTGCAGTTCTTGGTCAGTTCGTCGCATATTGGTTAGGCTAAGCGGAACTGCGTTGTTCTTTTTTTACCGCCGGAGAGTTCCCGAGTTTTTGCAGTAGCATGCGCTATCAGCCCGTTGGACACCAGGAGCTGGTTCAGTGACTAACTTGCTTCGTGCTGTTATAACAATGAGAATGAACGTTTCATTACATTGCGCTTGTATAATTTTGACAGTCCGGGCCTCGTCATGCGTTAATAGGGACGCGGCGCCGCACTGGTGGGCTGTTTACGTCATGGAAACAGCCACCTTTGGACGGGTGCTTTTGAATATTCGGCCGCCGACAAGATGCGGCTGCCAATGTGTCCGCCCTCTGGGCATGCGGCCGGGATCTTCGTTTATCTTGTACCCCTCCAGAGAATGCCTCAACCGCTGTGACACCACGGCAGATGAAGTGTGTTTCATTATGACCCCGTATACGTATGCGTGGCACACATGGAGGGAGAGGAACACAGGGCAAATTATGGGCGCTATTGTGCCGTTGCAGATCTTCAGTCTAAACTGGCTGCAGGCGGGTTGCAATCGGGGCGTCTTCTTCCGTGTGGCGATGCACTTTGCACATTTTTGTACTAGACTCGCTCGAACGCGTCACGTAATATCTGCGTTAGAAGTTTTTATTTCCGTTTCTAGAGCGCCTCTATGTAGCCCAGGGTCATGTGCACCATGCATTGGAGCCCTTTGACTCAGGCTTACCTTCGCCCTCAAATTATACACTTATCCTGTGTGACAAAGGGAGTAATTGTTCATTAGCATCCACCAAGCGCAGCGCCTTGCGACTACAAAGGGAAACTGCAGTACACTTGCACAAAAATTTGGTAGCTGAAGAAAAGTTCGTCCTGTTCCTGCGGTTCTCCTATTGCTGATTAGTACTTCTATTTCAAATCTTAATCCACCTTGGGGGATTACTCTAAACGCATTAGACTATACTATATGACGTTTCCCGCTTCGCCGTCGCAGATATCTCTGGGAGAGCCTTCTACGCTGCACGTCGTGCTCCTGCGTTACATGAGTGCGGGTGCGCACCCGTAGCAGCGGGAAGCCGGGGGAAGGGCGCACTTTTCCCGGCGCGTTCCTTGGGGAGCGTCCCCGGCGAGCACGTGCAGGCAGCGGGGCCACGCACGTGCGCGACGCCGACAAAGAGGGGGGGTGCCCCCGCTCCTTGCGCGCTCTCAAAGGGGTCGTCCAAGAATCGGCGCATTGTTGTCCGCTCGGGCCGCACGCGCGCCGCGATGGCCGAGTAATCGCGGCCCATTTGCGGAGAAAAAGCCGCCGAAACTCGGGGCCGAGGAGGGATTAGCGTTCTCACGCGGCTGTCGACAAGGGCGACGTCCCCGCTCCGAATCTCGAGCGCCGCGCTTATCCGCCGCCCTTAATAGCGCGACGGGCTTGACATGCGTGCCGGCCGCTTTGTCCCGTCGCGGCCGCCGCGGCACCCCGCCCCGCGCCCCATTGTTTCGGGGCAACCGCGCGCCGGCGGCCGCCGCGGGGTGGGCGTGTGCCCGCTCAATCAACCGCTGACGCTGCCCGCCCAATCACGTGCACTCGCGTTCATTCAATTAGGCGTATTATGGGTTACACGACCGCCGATTCCCACCAGAATTGAGGGGGGTTCGGGCACCCTTCGCCGGCGACCGAGGGGCCCTGCCGCCGGGGAAAGCTCCGGCCGCGCACCGCCGCACGGCACGCTCGGAAAGAATGGGAGAAAAAGGCGTGCGGTCAGCCCGCTTTCATGCGGCGCTTCCCCAGACGGGCGGTCATTTCGACCTCCAGACTGGAAAGGTCAGAGTGCAGCGTGATCCCATGGTGTCTGCCGCAGCCAGCCAGTATCCGCGAGCCAAGCATCTCCCGGTGTGAGCACCCACAGCGACGAGGATCGGGAGACTGGAGTGGCCCGGTGCGCCCAGCCTCGTTCGCCAGAGGGCACTGCCGGCAAGACCGACCCGTCTGACATTGCTGGCTGCTCTTGCGCTATGACCGGATGCTACCAGCGCCATTTCAATTGTTGCGCCCACGAGACAATAGTGTCGCGTCTCCGCTTACTTCCTGGTGATAAGGACGGTCGCCTATCCGGTGGGCCTCCCTTGCTTCTCTCACTGTATTTGTTTCTGGCTTCGTAGCTCCTGTTTTTTTTTTTTTAGTTTTCGTATAGCTGTTTCGTAACCTGACAATTTTTAAGAAGAAAACGGTCCCGAGACATTCCTGAGAAGCACGTTGCCCAAGCGGTATTCGTTGTTCCCAGTCGAGTCAGACGTAGGCGCGATATCTCATCAAACGCTTTTGCCAGCTTATTTTTTTGCAGGACTAGTATAAGCCTCCTCATTTTCGTTCTCGTTGTTGCTGACCACCGCTGTTCGTGCTAGTGACTAATCGCTCTCCCATTCTTTGTTTCTTTGGTTGTTTAGCCTTTTTGTCGCTTCCATTATACATATTACTGATGCTCTGCAATTATTGTCCATTTATTTGCAATTTTCTTTTCTTGCATGACTGGCCGTCATCTTGCTGTTTTGCCAACTTGTACAGGGCCGGTGGGCCGGGACCTTGTCAAACTGTTCGAGCTTTTAGTCACGTTGTATACTCCTCGTTTTCAAAAGGCCCGAAATGACGAAAGACGCGGGTTCGATCCCGGCTGCGGCAGTCGCATATCGATGGAGGCGAAATGCTAGAGGCCCGTGTAATGTGCGTTGTCAGGGCACGTTAATGAACCAACCCCAGGTGGTTGGAATTATCCAGAGCCCTCCACTGCGGCGTCCCTCATAGCCTGAGTCGCCTTGGGACATAAAGATCCCATAAACCATAAACCCTTTCAAATGAAATAAAGATTAATTAATTAATTGGTTGATGGATTGATTGATTGATTGATTGATTGATTGATTGATTGATTGACTGATCGATCGATCGACTGACTGACTGACTGTAAGCCTAACAGAAGTGCCGCTTCTAGTAGAACTGAAAGTAAACAAAGTGTTAGTTCCTCTCTATCTTATATAGACTAAACAAAACACACCCTATGAAGTTGACGCAACGTTTCCAGAATGTATCGGCAAAATTTCAAGCCAAATTGTACCGTATCCCGCCAATAGTCAATTATACCAGGTTCAAGGTAGATGTATAGTGGTATATTGTAACTTCCACAGAAGTTCATGCGTTCAAAACATGGCCACTTATGGTGCGGAGCCAGTGCCCTCTTCGAAGTGTGCGGACAACTAAATAATATCGTCATAATTAAAAGCAAAAGCGGGACGTCATAGCCACGTGATTTTGGCGGGAGAAACAAATCATCGATCGTCTCGAGGTTCAGCGCAACGCGCGAGACAAAACAAAGGCAGGCACGACGGGCGCAGACTACCGACGCTATTATTAGCAGTCCGCGCTCGTTGCATCTGCTTCATTCGGCTTTGCCTCGCGTGTCACACTGAATTTCAAGGTTTTAACGTGCCAACACGCCCAGCAATTGGTCTCTGTGCTCGACGGGTACAGTTTTAGGTACAGCTATGGCTCCTTGCTAGAGAGCCGTTCTTGAGCACCCGAGTTTGCGAGCAATGGGTTGTGACAGAATTGTGCCGGTCGAGTTTAGCTCGCCTAAAAAGAGGTAATGGGGGAAATATTTTAACCAGAGTCATAGTTTCCTAGTCACAAAAGCCGCAACACACACCACTCGGAATAGTGACACAACAAGAGGTAACTGAACTGACTTACGAGACAAGTTTGCCCGAGCAGAGAACGAGCTGGTTGCCTGCTGTGCATAAATGGCTCTTAAGAATGCTGTAAATTGCGCTGCACTTTTCCGGTGAAATTCAGGCTGCCTTTTAACAAGTGGAGGACAGACATTTTCGTCAGTACAATGAGAAACTACGTGGACCAAATGAAGCAAAATCGAGAGCTCGCAGAATAAAAAAGCAAGGGAAGGCACGGGAGAATAAACGAATACGAATAGTGAGCTAGCAGTCACGGGAAACGTTCCCGCAGGCGCTTGCTCCTGGAGCCCTCATTAAAGACTGCCCTGTGCCTAAAACAGAAACACAAATAGCATCTGGTCATGTAACATGTAAATAGCGCGAACGTTCCAGGTAGCATTCACGTCCTATTTGCAAAAGATATTTCTACAGATTTCTCTATTATGAAAGCAGTGCCCAACATATAGAGGGATATGAAGCGTCTGTTCACTTCAAATCACTGGCAAGTGCACGCTGATCATAGCGTATTTTTTTTTTCACCACAATCACAAATATTTCTCATGCAGTATTTCACTCAGTACAGTCAACACAAAGCACAATCATTCAGTCCCACTGGTGCTGCCAGGAAATTAACCAAATTCAGTACGAAGCGTACACTTTTGTCCAAACTACCACGCGATCACCCGATAGTCTCATCTGACACTTACCACAATGACGTAATAAGATACCTCTCTGGATGGCAGAGGCCCTCAGGGGCAGGAGATTACCGCAGCACTAAAGCGACTGTAACACCCTACAGTTGCAATCTGACGCCAGCGGAGAAGTTTTCCTATGGAGCACCAGTTCTTCACGTGCTATATGCGCAATTCTTCGCGAACAACACCCTCTTTCTAAAGGCAGCAGCGTCAAAACTGTCCGACTGGAACTGTGGCTGGTATGGCAGAAAAGAGCGCACATGTAGCCGACAAAAGCGTAGCACAAGCACAAAAAAAAAAGCGGTAGTGTTTTAACGTAGTTCAACCTATAGTAGTAGGACGTGCGAAAGCACTTGAGGCAACAACTCCTCGAAGGCAACCGCATCTTATCGTCAGCCGCTATCGGCAGCTGCGCGCGGGTAGTGAGGGGGGGGGTGACGGAGCAGCTGCGCAAGGCCAACGCCGCTGGCGCTCTGTCAGAGGTCAAGGTTGAGAATTCCCACATACTTCAGGTTTTTCAACTTTGCCAGTGAAGCAGTGCTCTCGCACTAAAAGTAATCAAACAACTGGAATTGATAAAAGGCGATAAGTCGCACCCAACGAAGTCACGAGATGACAAGGTGCGCCAGCCAAGGCCGCTGCCCGCTGCTGTGAGGGAACAACGAACGCGAATATTTTGTGAATAAAAAAGCGTAGTACTTTCCAATTTGCGTTCACAACTGAAACATTTTTTTTATATCAGTAATTTAAGTAGTGTTTTAAATGGTTATCAATGACAAATATGACGCCAACTATTTTCCTCTTAGTTGTGTTTTTCCGCACACTTGAGTTTGGTGCTTTAGTTCCACAACCTTACTGATGTCGCTGGCGCTTGGTTCTAGACTGCATTCGAGCACCGCCTTCGCGACCTATGTAAATTGACCTTGCCAAGTGTTTCAGGGAAGCCCGCCACTAATTTTTAATAACGGGTTTTTTAAGGTAAGGAGGCGTTTTTTGCGCATAATAATTCCAGGGTCGGCGATCAGCAAAAAGGAGGCGAATCATGTCAACTGGCAAAGTGAATAACTCCATTCTATTATTTAACTTTTTAACTATTACATATAGGCGCCGGTTGAAATTAGAAATTTTACCTGATAGCCATATTAGTAATAGCCGTATTAGATTTTAAAATTTAGCAAAAACGCAGTTGCCCTCTCCGCGCTGTGCCTCAACTATAGGCTAGTTTTGGCGACTTCTCGCGCAGTTCGAAGACCGCGCGCCTGCGGTGCGCGTACAGCGACGTTCACCAAACCGCGTCACTCCGTGCCACACATGCCAAATCCTGAGGTGAAAAACTCGGTAGACACACTTAAGACTGCTTACGTGTGGGAATGCGAAAGCATTAGGTGTTGCGCGGCCGGGTTTCTTTCATTAAAGTTCTTTCTGCGATATTATTCGTCTGCGTGGTCTGTCATCCACGAAGACCGGCACACGTTCAGAACTTCGAGCTGCACATTGCCTTGGGGCGACCCTCTCGCTCCGCGCCCTCCCATCCATGCAGCGCGTTTGTTCCTTAAAAAGTTAGTTGCCGCGGCTCTCCCCAGGCGACGCCATCTGCTTCTCCCGTAGCGCGCTTGGCCTTGACGCAACGCGTGCGCCCCGCTCCGAGGCTGCGTGATGACGTCATCTTTTTGGGACCATCTCTCGGCCTCAACGACGGTCGCCGACGGAATTTCTTCTAATGGGGGTAGTAATGCTTTCGCATTGAAACCAAAACCATCACGTGATCATGGTGCCCCACCCCCGGGACCCTGCTCTGAACTGTAGCAAGTAGCGTCCGTTTAACTCACTAAATTTCACCGAGCCATCTTAGTCACAAATCATGTTACCGAGACCAGTCGCGTGGTTGCAGCGACGCAAACGCATTTGAGCGAAACGCCTATTAAACAGAAAAAAGTAATCAACATCTTAATTCTGACACAGGATTGAAGGCCGTAAATGGACGTTCGCAAATTGCGAAAAACGCAATATTTCTGCAAGTCCGGAACACGCTGCATCGCGGATACCGCTTCTATTAGATTTCACATGGCAGGAGCGCATTGCTCAACAAATCAGAAGTTCTACTAACTTGTGAGCTGAGTGCTCGGCTGTACCGATGAGAATATCTTCGCTGCCACCACGGTTCAAATCTTCGCTCGTTTCTTAAGGTCAAGGAGTCAGTAAAGAAAGTATGCTTTCGTGTTGGCTCTCAGCGAAACGAGATAGTTATTAATCAGACTCAGCTTCGATCACCACCCCGCCGAGCTTTATAATTTGCAGTTCCTAAGGAACAATCCGACTCTGTGTGCGCTAAATTGTAAACTCGGTGGAAAGAGAGGAGAGATACTGAGAGAGAGTGAGGAGGAAGGTCATGCTTGTCACGCGGCTGCTGCTGAGCGCTAGGCTGGCACCATAACAGCCGTTCTCACCACAGTTGGGAAAACCACGCAGGGAAAGAAGCATGGACAGAAAGAGGCGGAGAGAACGGGACAGGGAGAAGAAGGGAGAGCACAGCGGCCCCGAAACCGCGCCAACTGCGCGCAAAGGACGGAGCGTTCATCCAGACGGGCTGGGTACAAGGCATCCCGGTACGATTCCAGCAGCCAGCCACTCTAAGCACCGCAGGAGAGTCGGTGTCTCGGCCGGTTGGTGCGCACTTCGGAGGAAACCAGTCAGACAGACGAAGGAGGAAAAAAAGGAAGGGCGCGGGTACGACGACCGGAAGATCGAAGAGACATATCCCCAGAAAGGCAGGCTAACAGCGCATGCGCAGCGCATCCAACATCAATCACCCGACAGTGACATAAATTGGTGTGGGCAGAAAAAAAGAAACAAAAATAAAATATGCCTAGCCTGCACCGCACCCGACAGTGGCAAAGGGAAGAGGAATATCAAATCTATTGCCAAAAACCCCAATTTTTTTTCGAGCAAGGAGGCCGATGTTGTGCTAGTTCAGTCACCATTATGCATCACGGTGAAGTATAGGCTCCAAGAATTTCGCGCTCTTTGCCACTGCCTCTGCCAAGAAAGCTTACATTGCTGAGCAGCAGGTAGCAGCCACATTCACGGCAATGGCGAGGCAAGTTTGCTGCGTCAGTATATATTGTAGAATTCGTGCAAGCGTTCTGTTCGCGCTCTAAGCATATCGCAGCACTTGGAACAGAACAGCCGAGTTGATGATGATGATTTGGTTTTTAATGGCGCAAGGGAAGCGTATGGCCAAAGAGCACCATGGCACAAGTTACTTTCGGTCTTCTCAGGATGGCGTTTCTTCCCATTATTTCATCCCAGAGAAGCCGGGCACCAGGCGAGGTCAAAGCATGCATACTCATGGTAAACCGGTGGGCACCCGGTGGCATGCACTGGGGATGGCACCTAGCAGCTCCCGCATATGAGGCGGATGCTCGAACGACTGGGACACCGCTGCGGTAGAAGAGCTGAGTTGCAAGTCTCGGCCCCTCAGAAAAGTGCGCCAGTAAGCAGTGTGCTCTGTCAGGCACTCGGTGGATCCGCGCGACCGCAGCCATGTATCGATGCATTCCACAATGTAGGCAAGTGCGCCGAACTGACGCAGGGCGGCGTTCATGCGGGACTACGTGTGGACCAGGGCCTTCGGTACATTGAGCCACGGCACACAAATGCTACATTAGGCGGCGTGGCGCTTGCCAACTATCATATCCTAGCAAGGCGGCTCCATTTCGAAAACAGTGGAACTGCAGGCGCCGAAGGAGCGGGAAGCATGGTGCAGTAGCGCCTGCTGGGTGACCATTTCCTCAATGACCAGTGCTGCGGCCTCGATCGGCTAGCACAGAGGACCTCCTCGGCGGCTGGAGACATACGGTACCCAAGATATAGCTTTAGCTGCGGCTTCCTCACGGAGGCGAAAGCAATGCCGTATAGACAGTGGCGCCCAGCACTCGCCGTCAATACCTGGGTCCAGCCCTGTCCACGCGCAGTGAGCCTGCGTACAGCGACGGTTGAGCGAGCAGAGCAAACTGGTGAGAGAATTTTCGACCATTGATCGGATGTGGACCAGACTATCAGTACCAATGACCCGGTAGCACAAAGAACTTCGCCGGACTTGTGCACGTCATGCAGTGAGTGAGTGAGTGAGTGAGTGAGTGAGTGAGTGAGTGAGTGAGTGAGTGAGTGAGTGAGTGAGTGAGTGAGTGAGTGAGTGAGTGAGTGGGAACACGTTTATTGTCCACTTTGTTGCTTTAGCTTGCACCGGTAGGTGGGAAATGTAAAAGGAGTTGAGGAGAAGGGATGAAATGAAGGAGGAAAGGCTTCCCCGCCCGCTTTTAGTGGCCTGGCTGCAGCTGAGGTGAGGCACTGGACAGCTCTGTATAGACTGTGTTGAAGCCGGATGAGTCGCGTATCCGTGACGGTTCGTCAAGGCAAAAAAATAGCAGTTGCCTAGCTCGGCTATATATGCCAGTATATACGTAGCGTGAGCTACGCTGAGCCGCTGAGCATCAATTGCCGCTGAGCAGCAATTTCGCTCTCCTTCTCCATGGCATACCACACTGGCAAACACCCCGCTATATGTATACCTACACTGATCAAGCGGCTCCGGCGCAGCGTCAGACTTGCTTACTGCGCAACGAAGACGCACAGCTAGGCGTTGGCTAGGCACGCGCCGGCGCCAGTGCGTCTGCCGCGGCTGTGAAGTCACTCCTCTGGAATGCGCAGATCGGCGAGGCGCGCGCGGCGGTGGCGGCGGCTCCGGCGCGCCAGCTGTGCTCCGTGTGACGTCACTGCTCCTCGCGCATGCGCAGCACGGCTCTCCGCGAGCCGCGCGAAACTGCTCAACCTCGGCCAGTGTAGCTCACGCTACAAAAATACAGCTGCGACCAGTGCGACTAATTTTCTTCATAGTTCTCTGCGCTAAGTTCTAACAAGTTTTCTTCTTAGGCTTTCTTGTAAATATATGCTTTTTTATCAACACAATAAAATGCACAGTGCCGACACACAAAATGCTGAGGGAATGCCCTTCTATATATAATAGCAGCAGCAGTCTTGTCAGTGTCTTCGATGCCAGACATCTGTCGCGCCGTACCACTGGACAGGTACTTACAATATCTATGTCTCGTATTCGATATTCAATCTAATATTTATGTGCTCGTCTGACACCATCTGGCACTAATGTAATATTTTTCACTGGCTCTTTGTTTGCCTTTATGTCGTTCACGCACGGGTAAAGCTGGAAGGAGGTGCCCTCATGCACCTCTGCAAGTGCCAGCTAATGCCAGAAATTCCTGCCAGCAAATGACCCTTCCAGCATTTTAGCCATTCATGCACTGTAGTGCTTCGTTGCTTCATTGTGTGTCAACCCACCACGGTGGCTCGGTGGATTTGGCGTTCGGCTACTGATCCCAAGGTCCGGGGGTCGGATCTCGGCAGCGGAGGCCGCATTTCGATGGGTGCGGAATGCAAAAACACCCATGAGCTGTGCGATGTCAGCGCGCGTTAAATAATCCCAGGTGGTATAAATTAATCCGGAGGCCTCTACGGCGTCCCTCGTAGCCCATGTGTCGCTTCGGGACGTTAAACCCCACATACCAGCACCAGTACCATTGAGCGTGGCGTGAGGTTCAACAGAAATTTAAATAATTTTTCATCCCCCAAAGCCCATTTACTTCACTATGTAAACTTCCCAGTGTTCTGATGTCCACTGCGTCTGATTTTCATGACATTCGTATATCGCATGAAACATCTTTTTTTTTTAATGTGGTAGCATTACAGTCCTTCTTCCGCAAAATGGCGGCCTATGTCAAGAAATTTGTTAATTGGTCAATAGAGGTCACTTGACCTACTGACGTCATCACAACCTGCCCACCGTGGCACGTGGCAACCGGCCCACCGAATTGAGAGGTCCCGTGACATTGTGACATCATCACAACCTGTCCACCTTACTGTGAGCAACCTGCCCACCGCGAGAGAGAGGTCACGTGTCCTGGTGACGTCATCACAACCTGCTCATGGAAGAAAGAGAAGAAAGAAAAAATGGCCGAAAAATCCTGTATGTGGTGTATGTCTATGTGGTGCATTGGCACTCAACCAATTCAATCTCATCTCCTGATTCATCTATCTGATCGAAGTGGACCGGTTGAGTGCTGGCGAGTGTCTCAAGAGCAACCCCGAAACGCATAAAAAGTTACACAGAAACACCAAGTAGCAACAATGGAGATCTCTAATGCTATCTGATTCCACTCTTAAGGTGCCTTAAGTGTCTCCCAAGTATTTATTTTTGTTTTCTCACCACCGCAATCCCAGCACCAAATCAGCTACGCGAGGGTCAGAAGGCTAAACAGATGCATGGTACGAAATCGTATGCTTCAATAATGGACCATTTTTTGAATATATATTTGTGGCTGAATGAACCCTATGTGAACAACATTTGGTTGAGTTGATCAAAATCATGCCTGATTAAGAGATAGAAGTGTGCCCTTCTCATTGTTCTTGGCAATCGTCCTAGCTGCAGGCTTGCACGGCTCAAGTCCACTTCACCGCCCCTCTGACGTTCACGAGCACCGTCTGCGCAAGTAATCATTTCGCCAGGTTGAAAAGATTGGTCTACACAGCGGCGGCTGGCTTTTTGTACCTCGGGCTCTCCGCAGAATGAATGAGCCAGTCAGCGCTGTCTGAGAAACGAGCCGGACCGACGTCGCCGGCCGCTCGCGATAAGGCCCGCATCCGTTGACGCCCGGCGGCGACCCGCGGCCCCTGGCGGTGTTTCGGAACGTGCGCGCAGCGTGCGCTCTCTCCCGTCACCGGCGGGGCTGCGTGCGCGCATCGGCGCCCCGGCACAAGCCCCCGGGGACGCGAGCCTCGCGGGAGGCGCGCGGCGGCGCCGACAGGCGGCCAGCGGGCGCGCCGCCGCACGTGCGCCATCTTGAGGGAGACCCCGCGAGGCTGCGACGCTCATCTCAAAGTTTATTTCGGCCGGCTGCGGGGGCTTTCCGGCCCCAGGGACGCCGGCCTCCGGGCCCGGAATGAGCTCCCAAATCGAATCTGGACCGTGGCGTCGCGCTCGGTGCCGGCACGTACTGCTGCAGGGGCCCCCTTCCCCCGGCCGCCGCGTTGTCGCGATATAGGGCTCTTAAGTTGAACAAACTTCCGTTTTAGCGGCCAGGAGGGGAGGCGGGGGTGTCCTCAAGTCCTGCACCGGCGGCATTAGCCAGGGCCTCGGTCAGCGCTCATTAACGATTGAAGGATACAGCAGCGCACGCTCGGGCCTCTGGGGTGGTCGCTGCCGCCGTCTTGCAGGGCGGCTCGCCGGCAGCGCTCTCAGGCACTCCGGAGAAGCCGTTCGCCCGGTGCGTGCGACATCGGGATCGCGCCTACAGAGGACGAAAAAAAAAAAGCAGCGCAGAGAGTGCGCCGGCCTCTGGCGCTGCCTTGCTATGCGAAGCGAGCACAGCAAAGAGAAAGAGCTCGGAAACCAATTGTGGTTGATAATTTAGGTCTTATAAACCGGTGACCACCGGAAATGACCAATGAGGTTTACCTGAAGTGAATTTCTGAAAAGCTTACTCTCTTTAATTTCAGTTAAAATGCCATTGGCTGTTGGCCTGTTTCTAGCAGAAGGCAACAAAGAAGGGCAGAAAGCAGTAGATAGGACTCCTGGTTAGTTGTGGTGGTCTCTTCATGCTCTCCTGCTTCTTCTGTTTTGTTCTCATCCTTATCAATTTCTTTTTTACCAGTCGCTTTCCCTTCACATATTGTTTCTCCTTCCCTGTGTCCTTTCCTTCATAAAGCCCTTGATGTCAAAGCCCTTGATCCTCCCTATTTTCTTCGCGACACGGTTCATTTGTCCTCCAACCCACGAAGCAGTCATCTCTCGAGCAGCCGTTCCCTTTCCTTTGGGCACATGTATTTTGCAGTGAGGCAGTTTTTCTGCGCAAACGTTCGCGTGAGTGCGAAAAAAAAAAAAAAGACGTGGCGGTCCACTGACAGCGCCGGAACACATTCGGCCAGATTTGTCCTGCACGAAGAAAACAAAGGTTGCAACATCAAGGTGCTGTCTGCAGCCCACGCCGCCTCTGCGCTCAAGTTTCTCCTTTCTTTTTCCGGGCCTCATAAAACGTTTGAGTGATGACGAAACAAATTCGCGGGTGCGTTTTCCTGCACCGACGAGCGTTGCATACAAGTGCACAGCGGCGTATTCAAAACGCGTGCACGGAGACCGCGGTCGCGTAGCCGACTACATCCTTTCGTTCCAGTATCGTTTCCGCTCGGCGTAACTGCAGCGGCGATAAACGTCGAGGAAAGCCACGCCTTCGTCGCGGCGTCGTATATTCTCATCACACTCCGTTATTTACGCGCCTCGCGCTTCATCTCCGCCCGGGCCGCTTCTTTCGCGAGCCAGCGGTCTCTTTCACTTCCCCCTGTATCCTCCCTCTCTCGGCGTGGCCGTTTTTCCTGGTTTCTCCGACGGCGCGACTCGTGCTTCGGCACACCTCCGGGGATTAAAAACTCGCGTCGAATTCCCGGCGTCCCCGCGAGACGGCTTTGGTCTCAACGGCAGCTCGGGCGAATCCGGTGGCGCGTCGCTGGTCGCCCACCTGTGCGTCATCTCACATCGGAGCCGCGGCCAAGAGCCCTCAAGAGCCGGATGCCGAGCTCTGCGCTCAAGGTTCTCAGCGACCGCAGCTTGAAGGCTGATGAAGCCCAGTCAGCGGCAAGCGACTGGCGCCCTGGCGTTCGACAGCCAGCGGGCTCGTTAACGTTGGGCGCTTTGGCTTAGGTGCGGACTGCGTCCTCCTGCGCTTATTGAAACGAAGTACGTCATCGCCCGTCTTATGCAGTTCACGCTCCAAATAAACGCAGCTATAAAAGCAGAAACAGCATTGTGGAGTATATTAATACCCTACAGGTTTACTGTCACTGTGGTTTTCTGTTCTTTAATTCTCTAATCGAATCACGTATTGTCTGATCCATTGATCAGTTGATAATTTGATAGGTTAATTTGCGAATAAATTAAAGATTGATTGATCGATCGATCTATTGATTGATTGATTGATTGATTGATTGATTGATTGATTGATTGATTGAAATGCGGCAGAAATGACCGGCAGATGACAATGTTCAAAAAGTCGCGGCCACTCAGTCAGTCCCGTCTCCGGGCGAACATCGCCGTCTTGCGCCTAGCGAAGCGTGTGGGCAGTCGCTTGCGCATTCGCAGGGAAAGCAACAAGCCTAAATTATCAACGAAAGCATCTGATTACCTAACGGCACCGGTCAGCTTTCCTCCTAGTATCGTCGTTTCACGTCTCTTAATGTGCTGGGGGCCTTTTTCTGCTACAGACACTACCGAGCTGGCGCTCCACCAACAAGAACAAGCGCTTACAAGAGCATAGGAACAATTTAAAGAATGGAAATGGCCTATCATATCTGATGAAGCATATAGTAGGGTGTTATGCGATGAAATATAAGAAAAAGTCCACAGCGTTGTTTCGTCAGGCACGGGTAACACTCACAAAGATCAGACAACGCGGGAACTGGTTGAGGCTTTCCATATCGCAAAGGACCGACGCTAGCGCATCAGCAAAACACCGATTTTCATACGCGATAGGCAGATTGCTTTCTTTAAGAATGCTCGAGGGTCGCGCGCCTCTCTGGGCGGTTTTTATTGCTGTGTTTTCCATGGTTATCAGTATCATTGCTTTTCATTCCTTGGAGTGTTCCCTTGCGTACGAAGGATTTTCCAAAGAAAGCCTTTAGTTGTGAATCAACGCTTGTCCTCTGTCTTTATTTCTCTGGTCTCTCGTTTTTTGTTGTTTTTTGCGCTGTTTTATAATGAACATGTCCAGCATTCTCGGACAAAAAATTTGAAAATTGTAAGATACTGTTATGGAAATATTGAAGGTAATGGTCTATTCTTCTGATATGTTGCAAAATCTTTCTTTTAAACTATCTCCATCGTTCGCATCGACCAGTTAAGACCGCCATAGAAAACCAATGGGGAACGCTTTTGATTAGAGCAAGAACGCCAATAGAAAACAAAAATGCAAGACTGCAGTCAGGTGATCTGCGGATGCATTGATCGTTGTATGAAATCTCACATTATAAGAAAATATTGCGTTCGAAAACGGTTTGCCGCTCAAAGATGCTTATTGTCCAGAATTGTTGGGTATGCCTATACCAACTGGCCCAACTCCATGTTTTGCCACCAAAGCAGTATTGTCGTCGACTATGCGTGCGCAGGCCTCACAATAAGGGAATATAATGTTCTTTTCTTTTAATAGCAAGCTGGGTCCGTTTTATGGCTCACAGTATATGCGCCAAGTCTCGACCCCAAAGATGCAATGTATGCATGCATGCACTATATACAGGCCTACGTTTACCTATCTTTGGCCCTCTCGGCAACAGCATCCATTATCCCCGTAAGTTCCTGTCAACTGCTCAGGCTGCACGATTTCTCCGCCCGGTCGATACTGAGCCCTTGGTAAAGCCAGCAACTAGAACCCTGCCACCGCGCATTGTTCTCGCTGCCGAGGTAGATCTTTAGCATAATAGTTTTCTGCGTGTGCCGGCGCTATAAAAGTTGCAAGAAGACAAGCACGAGTGTCTCCAAAGGGAAGATGACACGTCCGATGCCAGCCGTCAAGGAGCGCGCATTAACAGCGAGAAAGTTGGGGCGCACGAAGCGTACGGCACTTGATACCGAATGGCTTCCCTTCGACCGTCGACTCGGGGCCACCTCGTTCATCTCGCAGGCCTCTTGGAGAACAGAAAGAAACAATCTGCGAAGGGGGAAGAGAGCGTTCTCAGCAGAGCGCGCCCCGGCCGGCTGCGCGATGTCGAGGGGTATAACAAGGCGGGAAGCCACGACTGCTGAGCACCTGTCGCGGACGGCGGAAGTGGCTCCCATGCGACCTTGCCGCGCGGCTTTTGTGCGGCCAAGTGGGCGATCAAAGGCGCCGGGTGCACCTACATGTCGCCCCGTTCACGTGGCACCTCTCCGCCGGCCTTTGTTTAACGGCGGGCGCCTGCAAAAGACGTCCATTACGTCGCGCGCACTGCGCGAGTTCGAGGTGGCGCTCGCGGTCTTGCAGCGGAAAAAAAAAAGAAAGAAAAAGAAGCAGGGGGGGCGCGGCCGGGGAATTGCGCTTCCAATTAAGGAATTTAAATAAGGGAGAGGGCCCCCGAAAGAATGGGCCCTTCGCCTCGCTCGTAATTGGCGGCGCTGCGCTGCCTGTTGTTCTTTGGGGCGCGCTGCACATGCAGTTGCCGCGCTCTCCCTTTGCTGCTTTTGCGCGCAGCCCGAAAGCAGTTTTGAGTTTGGTGCGCGCCTATCGATTCGTCGTCTGTTTTAATTTGGCGGGACTCGTTCTTCTAAGCGGTCCATCCTTGTACCGGCCCTCGGCTAATTGGCAGAGGTGCCCGTGAATTAGGGCCCTTTGGTCCGCGCCGCTCTCTCGCGCGCCACGCGCGCCGGTCCGAGGCGCGAAATCGAGTCGTCTCCCAGCGTCCACCGGCGGCCGCGGGTAATGAAGTTGGCAGCGGCCGAGACGCCACATGGCGGCACTGCCCGTCGTCGGTCGCAGTGCCACATCCGTCATTAGGGGCCAGCGGCCATAATTGAAAAGTGCACGGACGACCTCACGTGATCGGCAGCCGCGGGCCCTGACAGGGTCGCGACCCCCGCGATCTGGGCCTTCCATCATGCGTCCGAACGCACCCACCGCTGACCCTCGCAGCTTTGTTCTCGCTGGGCCGAAATGGATTAGATCGTCACCCTGAATATGCACGGGCTTCTGCGGCGCGCCACTTGCGCCCATGATGGATGGCTGCGTGCCACGCCGAGTTCGTTGATCCGGTGTCCCGCGGGAGGGCCGCCGCGAGCGACGTCTCTCCTCAGGTGTCCGCGCGCATTCCTGCAACCGACCCCTTGTAACGGGACGCGGTCAGGGGCTGCAGGCCGGGCGGGGCTCGCCTACACTCGGGGAGTCCGCAGGAAGGCTCCGGAGAAACAGAGAGCAATGGCGCTCACATAACGATCGTCCGTGCAGCGTCAAGAGTTGGTTGGGGGGCGAAAACTGCTGAAAACTGCTCCATGCTAATTAATGAATAGATAAAAATCTATCAACCTTACATCACGCATTGCACACTTTTATTTTATTTCATTTCAAATCAACGTAAAACTGCAGAGACAGTGTAGGATGCACTATACCAGTGCTTCGTATACAAACCACCTGCCACGAGAAAGGACCCAAGGTAATGGCGGCCTCTGCGGCGCAGCCTGCTTCGCAAGTGCACGTTTGAGACGGTGAACGCTGCCGCTCCGCTATCGTGGCCGGAGCAGTGTCCGGCGTGCGGCTCGCGTGTCCATCCAGCTCATCTGTGGGGCCAAGCAGGCGCGCCAGAGATTAGAGGACCGAGATCAGCTGGACGCTGGGGTCGCAATTAGGGCGGCCGAGCGTCCTCAGCGCGGGGTGCACACCGCGAAGGAGGTCGCGTCCTGGGTTTCCCGTGGGCGCCCGGAGGGTCTGCCGGCCACCCTCGATATATTATAGATCCCGGACGGGGCGAGGGCGGAAGGATTACATCCGCGCACCGTGCCGATCGATCAAATCAGCCTGGCGCGCGCCAAAACCGGCGTCTCCGTTATTAATGGCCGGCTCGTGGGCAGACGTCCGCCGCCGGAAGCGCGCGTCTGGTAGCGCGACCACCGGGCAACGTTGCGTTGAGAATCCGTCGCCCGGAACGGCAGCTGCCCGGGACGCGCTAATTGGGACATATCGCCGCGGCGCCGATCCTCGGCCAGCAGCGCGACAGGTCGTCTGGCGCGCCTCTCAGACGGCCGCTCCGACGACGTCAAGTGCACAGGCCGATGTAAAGAAGATGTCTACGAAGAGCGCGTGCAGATTTATCACCCGGACTCGAATCAGGCCGCGAACGCGTGACGCGCTTTGTGAACATCGGGACACGGCGAATGCGAGACGAACCGTGTGAGATACAATCGGAAAGCTAACCGACATGGCTTTTATTGTAATGCGAGTAATCAGTTGGGGCGAGGGGGAGGGAACGTTCTTGCTGTCAAGCGCTCTGCCTCCATGCGTTTGTTTCACCCTGGTTACCCACCCTCCAGAGCCGATCCACCCCAACCGAAAATTAAAACACATATATTTAAAACTATGTGAGGCATGAAACCCCGCCTCTCAGTCCGCGGGCTTTGTTTGGACCTGCTGGCATCAATCTGCTGCGCGGCGCTGGCGCGATTGCGCAGTGCGAATGCAGCTAGGCAGGCTGGTTCAGAGAACTCTCTCTTTTGCTGCTTATCTAAAGATGCACCGTTGACAAAATTTTGAAATATGAAGTGGCACATCGGTTTCGAATCTACCAGTGCTTCTATGCTTAGCTTGTGTGCATAAGATTTCGCGCTATAAATGAAACGACTACCTTTAATTCCTTTTCTTTCGAATATGAAAGCGAACAAAAAAAAAATCTCAGACAAAGAACAAGATCTCCTCAATAATTAGGTTAAATATAGTGTTCGATTTCTGCTTTCCAATTTATGAGCCATAAAACTCAATATAACCAACTAATTAAACTGGCTAACTAACCTCCTTCCTAGTTTATGTATAGATGAAAAACACACACACACGGAAAGGAACCCTCTGAAGTACGCAGTGTGTACGTATTTCTGCTAACCGCAAACGGAAAACATCCGTGACGCACCACGTTTGAACAACGGTTGCCGGTTGCAAGTCGCTCTCAAACTGAGCTGTCACGAGCATTCGCCGCTCCGTGGCTCGGAATGCCACGCAGCCGCCCTTCGGCCGGCTGGCCATGGAGCGGCCCGGAGTTTCTTCGAACGCACACATCGGTTTGGCCTGCTTGTGTTTCCCTCTTCGTGCGTCGTTTAGGAACGTGAAACGCCGAGTGTACACCGCCGCCAACTGGCTGTTCGGACGGGCGAAAGTGCGCCCGTGCCCCCTGCGGGCGGCGCCACTCCAGAGGCGTTCGCTGGGAGCACCACTTGGCGGCGGATCGCCAGGTGTGCGCCGCCGAAAGACCCTGGGACCGCGCGTGTTGACTTTCGCTCCCGCGTCGGCCCCGATGTGCGACGGGGCCCCGCCGCAGAGGGATGGTGGGGGAGGCGATGCCGACAGATATGCGCGAGAAAGAAGAGCGTCTCGCTGACCGACGCCTTGGGCTGCTCCCCGCGGGCGGTCGAGAGAATGTTTGGCGCGCCAGGCCTCTCCCGAGCACCTCTGGCTGCGAGAATCGCCGCCGCGGATGAAGGACTGGCCGTGGTCTCTCGCGCGCGGGAGCTGACGACGCCGCTGCCCCGCTGTTTGCGCAGTGGAAGCCTCTCCCCCCGCCGTACTCTCCAGGCTGTACGCGGCCGCCGGGCGCGAGAAAATGCGTCTGCGCGCCCAGCGTCGCTCTGTTTCATTCCGCCCGTTACGGCCTTCTCTGTTTCGGTGTCCCTGCGCAAACCCTCGAACAGCGCGCTGGCGGGCTTTGTAGTGCTTGCCGCTTCGCATTTGGAATCGCACGACGCGCCGCCTCAGTTGCGTGTCGCCCATCTTCCCGCAAGAGCACCAGAAAAAAAAAAAAAAAGATGGACTTCCGCGGGCTTAGGTGTGGCATGTTTGGATATCTTGTGCTTTTTATTCGTAGCTGAGTGCATGGGCTGCCTCGGAAAGCATAACCGGGAAATAAACTTTGAAACTCATTTTATGCAGAAGTTACTGGAAGACTGTGTCACGAAGAAGCCGTAAGAGGGAAAATAATAAAAAGGTGTGGGGGCGAACCGCCATAGCGGACACGAGACCGAAAAGGATGGACTGCCGCACTACAGGCCGTCGATGCTCAAGTTGCGAAGTTAGTCGCAGAAGGGTTTTTTGTGCGCTCTGCAGCTGTGTTTGCCGCCCCAGAAGTAGTGTGTGTGTGTGTGTGTGTGCGGGGGGGGGGGGGGGGGGCACACGCCCTCTGTACGGCAGGCAGGAGGTATTGGCTCCATCTGCAAAGGCATTTCACAAAACGGTGGGCGCTAATCGCTTCTTGAGGGCGCCAGTGGTCAATAGGACGACACCTGGTCTCCGGACAACACGATGTGGCCCCACTGCGTGAGCACCCACTCCGGACGCAAACAAACTCTCGCTTTGTCCGCAGAAGAAAACCCGGGGCCATTCAGGCAGTGCCTCGGCAGCTCGCATTCTGTGCCCGGCGCCACCTTTATTTTTCTGGCCGCTGGTGCTGAGTGCAGCCGCAAAAAAAAATGCTTCAGCTTAGCACTACCGTACAGCTCCATCGTTCCACCGTACAGTCAGCGCCAGCATGGCATGTGTTCCAAGCGCATGCACTGCTGATGGAACGATGGAACTTTCTCTTGTCCTGCGTCCATTCCTCTGGTTCCACCATTGCGCATTATGAACCAACCAGGCCTGCAGTTTACTCTATTGAAAGATGATTGAAAGTTGAAAGTGACAATGATGACGCCCTGTCGCCTTCTATTAGTCTGTCCGAGGTGGGGTCAAACACCCGTTTTTCCCGAGCATTGCACTCCAGAGAAACCGAGAAACAGGCCAGAAAAGCTTGTAACGCTTTTGACTTTGGGTTACCTCTCTGAAACTACCACTGTGGCATACGGCAATAGTATGCAAAACTCACAGCGACTGCGACACTACTCAAATGCATTCTACTATCGAAAATTCAGGAAGGACTCCACTGCAGCCCTTTTCCTGAATGTTCCGGTAACATTACTATGTTGTTTTTTCTTTTTCTCACCTGTTAAGCCCCCAGAAGGGCCGCAGTAGCGGAGCACCAGAATTGGAATTAACCAGCTCAATTGGCCTGCTGCCTATTCTTAATCGCCTGCCTGCCCGACATACCAGTCGTTTATTCACAATCCTCTTATTTCTCGCAGTCAACTCAGGCCTCCCCAGACCTTCGCCGGGAGGGGAGAAGCTCCACCACGTAACCGATCTTTACTGTAGGAAAGCGACAACTGCTAATTTGTTCATTTCAAGCTTAATTAGCGTCCAAGTACGAACTCTTTCCTGATATCATTCTAGGGTCACAATTTTCATTTTTATTTTATTGGCGGGGGAGTGAGAAAAGTGCGGGAAATATGACTCGGAAGCTGCGGCATTGTTGTTAGGGTCAACCGCGTAATTAAAAGGCGGTCCATCAACGTTGCAGAAGGGTGATGAGGGCCTCGGTCTGCGCTTCTTTTGGGAGGAGGAGGAAAGGGTGTTTGGGCAGGCTTGTAGAAATCGCTGGCTGTTGGTGCTACACACTGTTAAAGGCACATCTACTTCCTAATTAACGCCTTAATTAATTATTATACAGAGTCATTGTATTAGCGAAAATTTGCTCAAGATGGACAAAAATTATTGTGGGACTATAAAAAGAACGAAAAGTAAAGTGTTCCTGCCCGTGCCACTAAGTAAAACGGTCTTGCTCAAGATGGACAGGACTTTCCATAGGTCTGCTCACGGAGCACACCGTTTGATCCATTTGTTTTTACAAAGGTCACATCACCATCTGCTCCTCCATCACCGTCAAGTTGTCAGACGTCTGACGAAAACTGAGACACAAGGCCACGCTGTTTTGCTCAAGATATTTACTACTACTTGAGCCTCCAACCGTACGCGCACCACGTCTCTTTGCTCTTATATTACTGCCTCCTCCTTCAGCATCTGGTCTCCAAGAGATCTGACGGCACTGATGGTTTTATACACTGTGATTCGGTTTCCCGACTCCATATATGCTAGGTGTCCGAGGGAAGCTCGCCACTAATTTTTAAAAAAACAGGCTTATTGAAGCACAAAGATGGTTTCTGCGGAACAGTGATGTCGGTGCTGGCGGAAATCATGAAAAATGATGAATCACGCTATTAGGTTGGTTAACTAATTTCTGACAGTTAACTTTTAACAAACAGAGTTACGCGTTTGGTTGCAATCAGATATTTATAGCGGGTCGTTAGTAGTAGCCGTACGAGTTTTTGGAATTCCGAAAACGCGGTCATCCTAGGCGCTTTGGATAAAACTAAGTTTGGCTAGCTTGCGTCAGAAGAAGCGCGCGCTATGAGTGAACGCGGGACGCCTTCAGCGCACGTCACTTCATGGTGTACCTGCCACGTGACCTTTTCTGCCCGCCCACGCTGCAGTGCTCGCCGCTGTCCGCTGCACCTGTCCACACGAGAAAGATACCGTCGTGTGACACGTGCGCCACGGAGTGACGTGCCATGGTGTCGTCATTTTGCATTCGCCAAAGAGGCGGGCTTTTCGAAAGAGCGCATCTTTTGACACGAGACGGCCAAACATTGTTGAGCCACAGCAAAGGGTATGTTTTTGAAATTCTAGAATCGGGTATAGCCACTACTAATGACCCACTACAAATACCTCATTGCAACTCACCAGCTTAAATAGTTAGCATGATTCACCCTTTTTCTGATGTCCTCCGACATAACTGCAGCGCGAAAAAAAGACGAACACAATGAAAGGAAAACGCTCTCGACACGGACAATCGCAATCGTGATGTCCGCCGGCACCAATACTGCTATGCGGCAGAAGTGATCTGTTTACTTCAAAAAGCCTATTCTAAAAATAATGGCGAGCTTCCCATAAACGCCTGATGTACTGCAACCGTAGGACACTTTTAGCAACAACGACATCGGTAGCAATAGCACAGCATCAAAAGCAACAGCATACGTTTCTTGTGACAAGGTGCTCATACAGAACGACAGAAGCACCTTCTTATCCTCATGATGCGTTCGCAGCAGCATTTCCAGCTGCTATCTTTGCAGCAAGGCTGGCAGCCCTGGGGTCCACACCACGATCTATCCGAGCTTATTTCGTTGACCGCCCGTTACTTAGGGAGGGAGGGCCATATACATAATCATCATAATCAACAACTGCAATAACGATATTTTTGCACATGTGACAGCCCATGCAGCAACGCCGCAAGCTGAACGACGTCCAACATTATTGGACAAAAATTTTGAATATTAGAAAATTGTAAGACACTGTTATGGAAATATTGAAGATAATGGTCCATTCTTCTGATATTTAGCGAAATCTTTCTTTTAGAGTTTTTCCATCACTCGCATCGAGCAGTTATGACTGCCCTAGGAAACCAACGGGGAACGCTTTTGCCGCTTTTGACGATAGCAAAATGTTAATAGCAAAAAAAAATGCAAGCCTGCCGACGGGAGATGTGCGGAAATAATGATTGTAATAGAAAAACATTACAATATATGAAAATTTGCGCTCATAAACTATTTCCCGTTCAAAAATGCTTTTGTCCAGAATTGTTGTGTATTGTTCTCTTTTCTTTTGAGTGTGTTGCTTGTGCAGTGGCCTCGCGGGCACCGCCTTCTATATAGCTGGTTTTTGAAACGGTGGGCGCGAGGGTAGCACGTCTTGCATTCCATTCTCACCAGGCCAGAAACGCTATAGAACATTTTCTCTTTTATTTGATCACAGAATGTCAGCCTCAGGCCCGCACGTGCTTGAGTGAGAGAGAGGGAGAGAGAGAAAGCCTTCAATGAAAAAGCAGGGAATTTAGCCCACGTTTAAAAATCGCTGGCATGCTACTCTGCGTGGGGAAGAGAAGTTGGGAGGTAACGACGGAAGGATAGGAGTGCGGGAAAGGTTAAATTAGAGAGCGCACAATAGAGCGACCCGCGGAACTGAAGGGTCGGGTGTCGAAATAAGCAGAGGAAGGGAACGCGAGGCTCTGCCTCGGTGAACGGAGGGAATCTTCTAGTTTCTGCTCCCCGGCGGATGATTCACGCCTTACAACTTCAAAAATGCTCTCATCGATCGGTCCTGTCGGCTCCTGAATGTCCGCACAGAGCAGCGAATACTATCCGAACCTCAAGGTCTGCGGCGCTTGGCTACGACAGCAGCCCCACCGCTCACGACGAGTGACTTGCCGAGCAGAAGCAAAGCATAGCTCTTTATATGTATATAATTTCTTTTTCGCGGATAAGCATCCCATTCACGTGACAACGCTGCCTCCCACCGCTGTTCCCACCCTCCGGCGCCCGTCGTCCGAAGATCAAGGTTTTGTTTCGGTTCCACTGGGCAGACATCGGATATTTCCCGTGTTCGCCGCGCCGCTTGGTGCACGCGCTTTTCTGGTGCCCCGCGCATTCGACAGAGGAGCAGCGCCCGGGTGTTTGCCCAAACTGAGCCGCGGTGGTGTGGCGCAGTAGGCCGGTGAATGGCGTGCCGCACAGTGACGTTGTTGTGTTCCTCGATCCCGCTCAAGGCGGGCGAAGGCGACTCGTCTTACCATGAACGCAGAGCGGGAGTCAGCTGACTCTCGCGAGTCGAAGGCCGCCGCACCTGCGGTGTGACGTCGGAGAGTCTGATGCGCACTCAGAGAGCACAACGCAGAAGCGGGCAATTACAGCGCGGTGACAATAAAGGAATATTTCGGTCACAGTGACGTTTACTGATCAATCTGGAGTAGGCACGAGTCTCGTTGCTACATGTTGTCAAGTGTTCCGAAAGAAAGCAAAAAACATAGAAGCGGCTCATGGAATTTAAGGGGGAAAAAATCGTTTTCTCTTCCAGACCCCTCAATGAGAGTGAATGTAGGTGCAGTTCCTCGACCACATACAGCAGCGCTCAATTTGCGCGTAAGATTCCGACGGAACCTGATCGTCATAGAGTATATATTAACGCACTTGTAGTGGTGTACTGGCAATGCGTGGAACGCAGCAATCCTTTGTACGATATCGCATATATAAACACAAGCTACTTTTATGTATCCTAGCACAGTAAAGCAGAACTTTAGATATTCTCAACGTAAACAACCTATAACATGACCATAAATAGTACCGTTGAAATGCTACAGGGTTATTACGTTGATCAGAAAAAAGCGACAAAAAACGCTTCATTTCTTGTTTTCTTAGTAAACCTCTATTTGGGGGCGTACCTCTTGACGTCCATTGCTTTCTTCTTTCCTTGGCAAGGCTCCTACAAAAACTGAATAAAAAATCACACCCGTTCCACTACAAAAAAAAAGAAAGAAAGAAATGGCCGGGCATTTACTCCATTAGAAATGTGAACTTATGCGAAGTGGTCGGGGAATTGGGGAGGGGGGGGGGATGTTCGAAACGCTTATGGGTTTTAGTAACTCCGGATTAAAAGTGTGGGATGTATATTGCGTTTATGCCGCTGCACTCACATTAGCGGCATGAGTGCGCTCCAGTCTTTGATGAACGTGTTGGAGGGACCGGGTGCAGCAATCAATAGCCATGGGTTATGGGGGTAGGGGAGTAGAAGGGTGCGTGCGTCACACTTGCGCCCCGTACGGTTACGCATGGTCGCTCACCCATCCACATAAGGCGGGCGTCCGGCTTGGCAGGCGCAGCGAGGGAGTGTATGATATGACTGGATTTCTATGGCGCAAGGGCATCTGAGGCCAAAGAGCGCCATGACACAATGTGCTTTCGTCTTCTCAAGGTGGGGTCAAAGACCCATTTCCAAACATTTCACCCTAAAGAAGTCGAGCAACAGACCATCGGAAAGCTGGTACCCATTGTACCGCCGGTGGGTACCCGGCCGCATGCACTTGGGATCGAACCCCGCAGCTCCCGCATGCGAGGCGGATGCTCAGACCACTAGGTCACCGCAGTGGTACGCGAGGTAGTGAATGACGGTGGGGTGTTGGGGTGTGGCGTTGGCAGTGTGGGGCTGATGGGGTTTGTGGTGTAGAGGGGGGTGCGGCGTGCGCACACGCACGCAAGCGTCGTCGACGACGACGCCGCCACGATTTTGCCAAGCGACGTCTATATAGCTGTCGCTGTATAGAAAAGAAAAAGTATAGACGGAATTTAACGTATTTCTCACATTACGTGCTCTGATATAAAAAGCATTTGCTCCGTGGAACCGTGTAAACGACAAAATATCGATATATAAGGAATACCTCTTATTATCCAGTATGCTGGATTTTCTATAGGAAATTTTCGAATGCTGTACTTGGCAAAAGCGCGTCAAGTACGCATTGCTTGCAGAGCGTGATTGCAATGTCGTCTTAATCTCGGCGGGAAAAAATTTTAAGGGCATCACTAGCATGCGCAGGCCGCGCCGCTGGCATCGACTTAATTCACCCGACGACTGCGCTCGTTCTTCCAATCTTTGCGCATACTGTAATTCTCAGTTCGACTAAACTGCCTTCGGATTTCTCGGTGATCTTTTTCGGGCCACTTAAATTTCAACAATTAAACCCGGAGTGCCGAAGAAGCTCTACAGCTTTATTTAATCCAACTTGAGAAACAAAGCCACAAATTCGTCCAGCTTTTCACGCTGCCATTTGCCTCTTCTGACAACGCGTCAAATTAGCACCCGCTCCAGACGAACATGTGTTATTTGATTACGCAAGTTCGTGCTGAAATTTATTAAATATAACATTGCAGCGGGACAGAAGGAGTTGTACAGGCGCCTGTTTGGCGAATGCACGTTCTTTGACTACTTAGTCAACGCCTGTCAAAGCACGAACCGAACAGACGAACACGCGACATGGCGCGGTAAAAGCGCGCGTCGCTTCTCCATTATCCCCCAACGTGCTGCGCAGAGCTGAATCTCTCGGCGCCCCGCTTCCAGCCACGGCGGATCTTGAGTAAATACACGCACAACAACCGCGGCGGCCCTTGGTCGCTGCGCTCATTCCGATTGCTACGGAGCTCACTCTGATTGCCACGCAGGTTTGCTTTGACAGGTCGACTCCGGCGCTGTCAGCTCCTCTGTTCGATGGTTTCTTTTTTTCGTGCATGCTTTTCGCTGCGCTACTCCGACGCGGTCCCCAGAAAGACCGCAGAGGCCGAGCGGAGGTCAAATGCTCGCGCGCGCGCGCTTATAACGGCGGCGGGCCGGTCCTCCCTATCTCGCGCAGCGCGGCAGAAAAGGAAAGAAAAGCCGCCGGCTGCCGTTTTCGGTCCCCCTCGGAACGAGCCGGACAGTCCACTTGGCGCGGCACCTTTCAGGGCGCGCCCGGTCGGGCTGTTTCTTTGTTCTCCCGACGCACCTCGCCTCTGGCGCCGACCGCGCGCGCTGATCGCCTGACGGGCCGGCCGCAATTTGTCAAAAAGAAGAAGATGGCGCTATACCTGGACTCCTCGGGAGCGATCTTTTCAAGCCGCTGGAATTACAGGGCCACGCCGGTGCGCGGACACCGCTTGTCTTCTTCCTCGCACGGCGCCACTGTCGCCTTTGTTGCTCCAAGACTATGCGCGTTTTGTGTGCGCTCTTGTTTGGGCGCGAGGGCACAGTGCGCGCGCTGACCACCGCGGCGTCCGCGCGACGGGGAAGAGTTGGCACCGTGCAGCTGCGCCCTCGTCGCGCCCCGTGGATTTTGTCGGCCCACGAACGCGGCTCAGAGCACGCTGGCATCGTGGTGCGACTTCTTGCTGTGGGCAGCGCAGCTAATTACGAGAGGCAGCTGCCGCGGAAGTTGAACATACGTCGCTATGCCATGGACATCTGGTCCCTTGACGTGCTTGCAATCCGTGTGTGCTGTCTCCTGGGTACGCTTAAGACAGTATTTACCTTAGAGTAGCGTAACTCACTTTTCCGGGGGCGCAAGCACAGAAAGCTTCGTTAATAACGCACTCGCTCCGCAAATACTTATTTCCGCGTAATACCTGATTCGGTCTACGTAAACACGGTGCAACATAAATTCGAGGGGAAAATCGCCGCTTCTCAACCAAGAAGCCAGGAGCCTTTGACCAATAGTAAATACCCTACAGGTACTGCAGGGCCTTTCGCATGCTATAGGCGTCTCTCAGTCGGCAATATTGCCATCGCGCGCCCTTTCTATATTTTTTTCTCCGTTCTTCGCTTCAGCTAAGGGGGCAGAGTGGATTGGTCTGAATCTGAGGGGCGCAGTCGGCGCCATTCATCCCGAGACGGGTCCGGCTTGCGCAAACGCGGCGATTCCGCGAGTCGCCTCCCGTGGGTGGCCAAGGCGCGATCGCGGTCTGCGGCGCGACGCCGGTCGCCGGCGTGTCCCCCGCGGAAGTCTCCCCGGGGAGCCGCCCTCCGCATGTGTGCGCCTGCGGCGTTATCCGCCGCCGCTACTTTCCGATGCAAGGGCCAATCCATCTTCGACAGGGGCAGACAATGCAACACCTCGCGCTGTGGACGCGCGCGACTGTGGCGACCCGGCAGACTAGCTCGCGCCATGATGCCGGCAGGCGCCGCAGCCACATGGCCGATCGGGCCGCTCTGCTGGGCCGCCCTCGAGCCGCTGCTCTGGTCCTGGACGCTGCCGCAGCACGGTGAGTGTGCGCAGCTAGGGGCACGGCTTCCCCCGGGTCGCATCCCTTGGCCCCGGGCCGACTCCCGAGCTCCCGTCGCACGCTGACCCAACAAGCCTAGCCGGAGTACTGCTCCTTGCGGAATTGCGCCAACATCGAGCGCAAGTTCCCTGGCAGTTAGCAAGGTGGGAACCACGGCCAGCGTGGTTGGCAGACCCACACTTCACGCTTGCATATTGGTGACAGGCAACTTCCCCCCCCCCTCCCCCCCCCCCCCCCCCCCCGCCACAGCTGCCACCGTTTCTTAGTTTGCTCTGAGAAGAAGATGCAATCGTCGAAATCTCCGTTCTAGTTAGTCTAAGTACGCGAGCCTGGGGAAATGGTTTTTCGCTCGGAAGTCGCACAACCGATGTGTACAAAACTTGAATTCGAAAGAGCAGGCGAAATTCTAGAGGCTATGAGCAGCAAAATATTGCTTCGTGGGCAATATTCTGCCGGCTTGAGATAAAACGCTGCCTAAAAATTGTCATATTTTATTAGTTTACAAGTTTTATATTTACGAGTGTGTGCGGTCATGTTGAAAACAGATATATCAGAAAACTGTAAACAGCACCTGTTCCAGTGTCTAAAGGAAACCAAATGGCTAAATGCGATTGCCCTTTTTGTGCCGTTATTTAATTGATGGTACTTTTGTAAAAGTCACATAGGCTACTTAAATTTCGCGAACAGTGCAATTTAAGCTGCCAATTTGTGCACTCTATAAGCGTCCTGACGCATGGTTTACAAAACTTCGATAGCTTTTCATTATACTGACAGCTCCGCATTAGTAAACTTAAGTATGGAATTCCGCGACATCTAGCCACCCTCTTATGAAAACCCCAAGGCCCGAATCCCAAATTCGCTATCAGTACGTGGTCAGTGCTCCTCTTCAGATGCGACCAATATGATGCGAGTCGAAGCAGTGAATGTGTGAAGAGCGAAGCTCAGCAATTCCTCATCTAATTCAATAGTAACTTCGATGTAGGCCCTCAGTTAGGAAAGCTCCCTCTAAGCAAGTAGCAATGACAGCCGAGGAATGCACCTTTTCTTTTTCTTCATCTACTGCTATGCTTTCTTTAGCAGTTTATTGGCGCCTTATACAGCGTCCGCGCCCTTTCTGCAGTATACCGCCGCTGGAGTGAATGCGGAGAAGCTAGACATGCGCGCTGTATTGAGCTGAGGAAAGCTGCTCTTGCAGCTATACGAAAATCATTGTTATCATTGTTTGATACAGCCTTTGCTGAGAGCATAGTAGAAGCTGTCATTGCATGGCTGACCAGGGAAATCTGCTGGCATTTTTCGACAGGACAGCATAAAATATGCAGAATCTTGTATAATAGAGTTGTGAGAATATTGCCTTTATTGACCGTGAGAATGCAGCTCAAACTGAACACTTCAAAAGCGGTAATTCCGTTAACGAATACCTGTTGTGGTGAAAATTGCATCACTTGTCGCAGTATTAATTTTCCAGGAATTAGAATGCAAAAATAAGGAATTGCTGCCGCAGGGACAGGGCTCGTTTTCTTGAGGACGCCTTCTACGAGTGCGTGATTTTATGCAGGAGTCCAACAAGGCATCTTCGTAACAGTCGAGGGCCTAGCGTAATGACCTCGCCGCTCAGTTTTGTTTCCAAATGCCGCTTCTTCCCGTCCTTCGCCAGTTGGGGACGCCAGACAGCACCTGGCCATTAAACGAGGCAATGACTACGCACTCTCATTGGCTTCAAAACATTTGGCACGCCTTCGGGCAGCCGCCGATCCTCCTTTTCCTTTCTGTGATTGTACGGCCACCCCTGCCCATAACTCGTGAGTCGGTCGGCGCTATTATGCCCCAACAACGCCCGGTGTCCAGTGCGGTGACAGCGTTCTCGCTTATAGTAACAACGCGAACGACTGCGAAGATTAGGCGAGCGCTCGCTGTATCTGGCCCCCGCAGCAGCGGCGGCTTAAGGCGCCCATCAAATTCGCAACGGCGCAACGCGGGGCCAAGCAGCTGCCGGCGGACCGCTCGCGCTCGAGCGGTTCCCGCGGGCCCCGCGTTTTGTATGCGTCGCGCATCTGGAAGGCTCGCGCGCGCGCGCGCTTGCTCGGTCGGCGCCGGTGCGGTTGACGCGGCGGCGCCTTGGTCCGGAGGCGTCCAGCGCGGGCAGGTGGACGCGACGGCACCTCGGAGGCGAGCTGGAGTCGCTGGCGGGGGCAGCTGGATGCCCTTAATGAAAAGGGATTCGCCGATTATGCCGGCCGGCTCGTTTCTTTTCGGGAAGCGGATCTGCGCCCTGCTCGTCGGAACTGTAGCCGTCGCGCGCGCACCGGATGCTCGCCGCGCTGGCACGCGCCGCCGGCAGGTGTACTCGTTTCGGCGCGCTTCCTCTGCCACAGCACTCATCTGCTGCGTGCGCACCGCCGCCTCCCCCTCCCTCACTGCGATGCTCTAGTCTTGGAGCCGTCACGCTCACTCGGGAAGGAGCGTCTGTCTCTAAGGGCCTCGTTTCGATTAACACACCCCTGGGGTGGCCGCCTTTCTGAGCCACACACTTGTTTCGGCCACGCTTACACATTACACAGGACGCGAAGGGTGCGCGCGGAAGTGGTATGACCACACATGGCCTGCTCGAACCTCGCGAATTGTTGGGAAACGCGGCAGCGTCGTTGCACCCTGTGCTTCTCCGGCTGCTGCAGAGTTGCGCGGTCAACTTCGCCGCGAGCAGCACGTGCTGACCAGGTCGCTGCTGTCCATATAGTGCAGTGCGTTCGCCGCCGGAAAGGCGACATTTAACGATGCGGTGGCTGCACAGATCTCGAGATTAACCCCACGAGCAATAGATACTGTTCGCGCGGCACCGCACCGAATAGGAAACGGCCCGAGTATTCATTCTTTGAAAAACACTGACAGTCAGAATCTACAGGCTTTTTACGTGATTAATGAAAATTTTATGCAAATAAAAAAAAGCCGCTAAATGGTTACGCGAAGTTTTGTAAGGTGACGGCGCGTCTGCCTATATCGTTTGTGCACCTTCGAAACGCGATCATTCGTGAAGCGCGGACTGTTGCGAAGTTGTTGCAGTCAGTCATGCTGTACGTGAATTAACTGCATGGTTACTTGATGATGCGCTGTCATCAAAATGAATGGCGGAATAAAGCGTTTGCACTGCATGCAGAAACGATCATGTTGCACTGTATCTCGACTGCGCCCTACATACTCTGTATCTACCGGCTTTCGCCGTTCTACTAAATGGAAGCACCCCCTTTTCAGCCATTCTGTTTAGGGCGAAAGAGAACACGTGCAAGAATTGTTCTGAGCTGTCTTAGTGTCGGCGCAGTGACCGCGAGAATATACGCGCGAGTTGTTTTTCACTGAGCACAAGTATCACGAGGAATAAAAGTTTATTGTGTTCCTTACGTCGACAGTTTATTCAGCCGGCTGTCTCAAAAATCAGTGAAATCGTCCGAGGCTCTGCTTACTGGCGTACGCCACCATTCAACTTAATCCTCCATTCTGCCCTCCCTCTCCTGTCGGCACCTGACAATAACAGTGGCCCAGTGAATGCCAGCCGACAGCCCCCCCCCCCCCCCCCCCTTTTGATTTTTCTGCAGCTGCTTACTACCGCGCACTGTTATGTCCAGCAGCAAATGGAAACTGTATGCAAGAAGGTGCATGCAAGAATGAAGTCGTAGCTGTGGCTAAGTCTGCGTCCTTTTGTAAACCGACTTCCCGTATGTTCTTTTCAAGGTTTACCAGCTTATTATAGGTGCCGATTTCACAAAACTGTTAGCGGCTGGCGATCGGCCGACGTCTTCACAATCGTGATTGGCCAGCGTGTGAACTCATGCGGCCCATCGCTCTCAGTTATCACGTGCGAAATGTTTTATCAGGCGGGCCATCTCTACTATAACGTCAGCTCTACGGCTACCGAAGCGTTGCGCAGAGTTAGCGAGACGGAGTATAGATGTCCTCTATGCAACTCGCACAATGCTGCTATGAGCACCCTCGATCTTAGACTCCAAGTTGCTTCTTCGCGGGTCTGAGCACGAAGCTCCGTAACGCGCGTCCCCACTGTTAGTGCAAAAGAAGGCCCTCGACGAACGCGCGCGCGGGTCGCACCGTGAGAGGCAACAGGATTTGTCTCGAAGGAGGGCGGCGAGCTACAGCATGCGTGCCCTGCGAGCAGCAGCGCGTCTGGCCGGCCGGTGCTGGGACGCGGGCGCCGAGCCCAAGCAAGGAGAGCGGGCGCCAGGGGCGCTCCCACAGGCGCGCGCTTCTTCCCAAGCGCCGGCGGGCTTTGGCCGCGGCGGCGGCGTTTTCGGCATTCCGGGGCGTCCGGCGCCACATTGTGAAACACTGTACGACCCATCTCCGCCGAGAGCTCCCCCCGCCAAGCGACAATCGACGTTTTACATGACAAAAGGCGAGGACGCCTCGGACGCCACAGAGAAGCATCACCCGGACATCTCCGCCACAAAGGCGGTCCAAGACAATCGCGGGCATTATCGACGACCCTTCGATGATTATCGATCGCACTCGTTAGCCGAGAGGCGGGCAGGTGGCGGGGGGTTACGGCGCGCTGCCCACCGCCGTTATTGTGGCCATATTTTAACGAGTTTCTGCGTATAATGCTATTTGGCCAGGTGGCGCGCGCGAATCGGCGCGCTTTGTCTGGGAGACGTCGCCTATTCTCCTTGGGTTCGGCCGCTTTATCTTTGGCGGCCGGTGCGTGGTCGTCGGCTCGGGCCAATTATCGCGGGGGCCTGTCCGACCGTCGCCGCTTCTCACGCTCCGTCGGAGGACACAAATTTCGGGCGCAGGCAATCGCCACGGACGACCGACCGTTTTCGGAGCCGTCTCTCGAACCGATGAGCGCCGCTGGGTCCGCCCGGGCCGATAACGAGCGCCGCCACCCCGGCTCGCTTTGAATTCCGCTTTGTTCGATGCGCTGTTGGGGCTATCTCTCGGCAGCGTGTTCGCGCACCGCTTGTCCCGGTCGTTGCTGTCGCTTTCGGTGGTCCTTCCAGTCTAACTCGACTTTACGCCCCTGCGAGCGTTGCCTGCCTCGTTCGTTGCGCGCGCACGGACGTCGTTGAGTGCGCGGCGCGTTCGCAGTCCCATTCCGGGCAAATTAAACAGTTCCAGGCTATTCAGACTTGTTCCACACGATGGCTCCGCTCCGCTGTTGGGACAAAACAACCGGCCATTTTTTTTCTGTCCTCGTGCTTATTTCTTTCTTCATGCATGAAAGAAGCTTCAGACCCGCTACCAACTGGGTGGAGGTGGTTGCGGACAAGTGCATGGGTTTCCCTCCGGATCTGCTGCAACATGTTGGTTGGAAGACTGGCGCCGGAGACGTAGTACCTCTGCTCGGCGGGTAACGTGATCGAAGCTGGCCCGAGAGGCAATGCAAGGCGTCGGACGGGCGTCCAGGCAGAGAGACCGGTCTGCGCAGTGTCGACAACTCGGTGCCGGCCCTGATTTGCATTGACTCGGAGAGCAGAAGGGCCTCGGGGCGTTTCATCCGAGCACGGGCGAAGTTGAGTTACGGGGGGACCCGTGCGCGGGCGCGGCTGAGGACGCGGAGTGCCCCCGAAAGACGACGCGCGCGCCGCCGAAACAATCGCCGCCGGTTCGCGCTGACGTCGGCCCCGCGCGCAACGCGGCTGGCCGCCTGTCAATCAGGGCGTCGCGTAGCGCAGGTGCTGCCCGGGTGGCGTTGAAGCAGCCACCGCCGTGTTTGCCCTGTAAATGGCGCCACTCTCATTGGCCGCCCACTAAATTCCTCCACACACATCGAGCAGCGTAAAATGGCACGCAGGACGCCACCGTGTATACACGTACAGCGAGGCAGTTCCTTATTCGCCAGCACATATGTTGTCGCAGGGCTCCCATCACTCCGCACTAGAAAGAGGACCAGGAGACCCTTGGAGGTCAGAGAAACCATGCAGCCGAGCTTTCGCTCAATGCAAGCGCCTATAGCTGTCCGGAGTATCTCGACTTCTCGCGGTTCCACAGGCCACGGCTGTAGTCTGCGGCCTCCGTGGCCGACTGGGGACCATGCAGCGGCAGCGCAACGACAGTGATTGTGGTGGCGGAGGTGGTTACGGGAGGTGACGGAAATTAAATTTACGCTACTTGTCATAAAGCTGATAAAAATTATTATGTGGTTTGGTGGGCCACAAACCAACGACGGCGGCACAAATGCGAGAAGACAGGAAATAGAGAAACGTCAAAATGAAGGCCTACACAATTTAAGACGGGCCGGAAACGCAGTGCTGATAAGCGAACCACTTAAAACGCTTTCATAAATGTGCTATAAAACTCCAGTCGGTTTAAGAACGAGGGACGGAAAAGCACCGAAACGTTGCAGCAATGTTTTGCTTTTAATTTGTTCAAGCGTTAACGTACTGTTCTCAGTGTCACTTTTATTCAAAGTTTCCTCCCTGAACGCTACAAAATAACGTTGCAATAACCTTGCCTTAAACTTAATGAAACATTTAAACAACATAACTTAAATTTTCTCTAAAATGGCAAAGTGATCTTTGCAACGAGGGCGACCAGCAACCAGGGAAACCCTTGTGTACTACAATGCACCTCAACCAATACATGCAAACTCACTCACTTACGATCAGATATCACATAGACAAGCTTATATAGCCGTTATTGAAGGGCGCCCCGTGAGTGATTGTGGTGTTTTCTAAGCGATGTTTTCTAACAAAATAATGGGGCTGTGCATGTGATCTATGGCAGACACATTCTAGGAGATTTATTGAAAAGTACCGCTAATTGAAGAACGTCTTTACTGTAAGAACAGTGGAAAAAGTTATGGGACATAATACTCGAAATATATTTGTAATGTTGTGTTGTAGTCATAATGTAAATGAGGGACACTATATTATAAGAATATTTATTATGAACGTTAATTCAATGTTTACGCTGTACCATGTAACATTATTTGGTAAATTTTGACGTTACAATAACATTAGAGCTAAGAATTAACACAATGTTTTTTAACGTTAAACCATTATTTATGATGCAACATATAACATTATCCCTGATTGTTTAGCATTAAAATAATGTTCCTTTGTTACGCGTGACGTTAATACGGCTTACATAAGGATTTTTCAACGTTATTTTAATTTTCGATGCTACCTGGGGGCTTAGTGGCTACGGTGTTCGAATGCTGGATAGGTCGCGGCTGCGGTGGCCGGATATCAGTGGAGGCAAAATGCGCGAATGCCCGTGGGCTGTGCGAAATAAGTGCACAATAATCAACCATAGGAGTTCTAAATGAATCCGGAGTCCATTATACGGCGTCCCACGTGCACCTTTAGGACGTTAAACGCCATGTACCATACCATATCATACCAAATAAAAATAACAATGACGAACTGTAAAATGCAACAAAGTTTTAAAAAAAAGTGCGAAGACAAGAAACAAGATGGCCAGACCTTCCGACCTCTTGTGGGGAGAATAACTGATAGCTTCGCCTTGAGACTTTCCACGGTGCTAGATAAATTGGATAACGTCTGGCAGAGAGGTAGCAGTAAGCCCAAAGACGCATAGATGGCTGGCGTTTGGAGTATTTCACCTCGGAAAGATGGCAATATTTATGAAAAAAATTTGTATGTTTCCACATATTGAACGCGTCATCTAATTAATATTGATTGTTCCAGTAATTAGGAGTATTGACGGAACACCACACATACGATACGAACAGCGAAGACTCAGGTATGTTATTGAGGCTTTATAATATCCTGGCCACGTAAACAGCCGTCAGTCTATGAGAAAACGCATGGCCCATTCAAGCCACAGTCTGCTTTGGTTCTTTTTTCATGCCAGGAAGTGATTCCTTTGCTGGCACAGAGGTAAGTGATGCTGACGCTTCCATAACCACGGTCAGCGTCGCACACTGCACTCCTGTCAGGCAGACGATAGCGAAGAGCAAAGGCCCTGAAGTTTGATGTAATCAGAAGGCGATTTCCGTGAGCTTAGGGATGGGGGACGCTGTAACTGCCCTGAAAGTTTGCTTCACGTGCAAAACAATGGTAGTTATTTTGAAGTGAAACTGATAGGCCGCGTGGCCCTCGCTTCTGCTCAGAGCATACAGTACAGGCAGCAACTTCAGCCAACACCTTTGACGGCCTCGCAGGATCCTTCGAAGTTTTCTTGGTCTCTGACGCAGGATCTATGTGCATGGCCAAGCTAGCATGCGTATCACTGATGTCGCGCAGGTGCTATATAAAACAACATGGCATGTCACTCTTCCCATAGTAAGCGCCTACTACGGCGATTCAGAGACCGTTTAAATCTCTCATATGCCGCTATGCAGGTAGGGACGAATAAGTTAACGTGTATACCTGGCCCTGCTATAGTGTACGTAGTTGTTTTCCGCACGGCGGCCGCGTTTCGATGGAGGCGAAACGCTAAGGCGCCCGTCTGCTGTGCGATGTCAGTGCACGTTAAAGATCCCCAGGTGGTCGAAATTACTCCGGAGACCTCCACTAAGGCACCTCTCTCTTCCTTTCTTCTTTCACTCCCTCCTTTATCCCTCCCCTTACGGCGCGGTTCAGGTGTCCGCCAAGATGTGAGACAGATACTGCGCCGTTTCCTTTCCCCAAACACCCGATTCAATTCAGCGTAGCGCACTGCCTAAAAATGTTCGCACGTTGTCGACATTTGCATTCCTCCGCGACGGTTTCGCTTTCCGTTACTTCTTTTATCCTTTTTTTTTATTTTCGGCTCATAACTTATCTTGCCTCTCTGCGTGTAGACCAGTGAAAAGCTGCCATGCGCGGCTTCTTCTGCCGGGCCGGACATCGCGACATTCCTCGCCGCCGCTCGCTTCCGCGTCTGGCAGGCCCCCCCCTCCACACCCTGGCTTGCCTCGAGTCGCGGTCCAGCAGCGGCGCGGCGAGTCTCGCTTGGTTCGCTCTCGGCGAAACGCGCCCCATCGAAGCGGAGCCAAGAGGCAGGCCCCGACTCGGCCCCGGAGATCGCGGCCGCATAGCGCACCTTGTGCACGGCCGCGTGTCCAGGTGTGCACAGCCGCGGGCCGGCCGCGGATCCCCTTCGTTTCCTGCAATTTAGCGGCGTAAATGGCTGTCTCCCGTCAGTCCGAGATGCCCGGGACCGCTGGTTAAAGCCTCCTCGCGCGAGGAGAGCTCCGATCGAGCGCGGCTTCCGTTCGTTCCATGCCGCTTGATTGCGATCGCGCCGCCCAACCGTGCAGCGAGGGCCTCTTTTCTTTGCTGCACTGGTTGCGCGGGGCTGCTGTGCTTCCCCGGTGGTGCCGCCGCCGACAACCCGTGCCTCCCCCTCACCCCAGCTCGATCGGCGAACCTCGATGATCGCGGTCTCGTTGCTTCGGCGTTGCTCGCTTGAATCCACCTTGCGTCACACACGCGCTCTTGGCGACTGCAGACTTGGCTTATTGGTGCGTGCAGGCAGGGGCTTATTATTTTGCAGTCTTTCTAGGTTGCCCCCAACCTAACGAATGTAGACTTGGCTGCTTTAGGTTACCTATAGGTATCAGCTACTGCTGATGTTTCATTCCAATTAAAAATGTTCTGGGGGGTATATACAATGCGTTACTGTACAGGCACGACTTCTAAAGTGTGTGTGTGTGTTCGTGTGCGCAAGCAGTACTTTTTGCAAGCGGCTTCAACTCTACTTGCGTTGCGGCACCCGTGATCATACCAGCTGAAATTTTGCATTTAGAATACCGTGTACAGGCTCCTCCTGCATACTGAGCATTGAGTAAGGAAGGAGGGGGGGGGGGGGGGGGTGTACAGCAAAAATTACAGATGTTGACAAATACAAAGGAACAACGTGCTGTAGGTAGCAGAGGGCGGCCAGCCGATTGCATTTCGCAGGTGTTTTCTGCCACCACTTCACAGCATAATCAAGTTGATGAGTGTGCGTGTACACGTACGTATAGGCGGTGTTCGGAGAATACTTCCAAAAAATTTTTTTAAGAGCTGGCTTCTCACACTAGCGGTGTTGTACTTTCACCAGTGCTGGGCACAATACTTCAACAAGTTTTTTCTATACTGAAACCTGATGCCCTCGAAAATTGCATTTTTGATAGTGATACAAGATACAGAACCGAAATTGATTTCCGATACAGACACCCGATTCTGTATCGTCGATACTTCGATACATAGCTGACATCGTCTCTGATAATAAAGCAGGAAATATGCTTAGCTAGGTTAAAAATTTCTCTGTGATTTCAAGCATCTTTAGGGTATTCGATATATCGCACTGTTTTTAAAGGGTTTAAACTGAGTCCGGCCGCACGGACTTCTTTAAGCCCCACTTTGGCGCAGCTGGTTACGTTGAAACGAACACTTCCATAAGCAGCCTAGAGAAATCTTTTTTTTTTTTAAGTAATGTTCTGAAAACCTGTCTGTGAGCACTTGAGTGCATACGAATAAACTTCACACTTCCCTAATGCTTTTCTTTTGTTGCCTCTGTCTTTGCCCTGCGTTAAAAAGTGCAAGCTGCGTACGCTTGGTTTCGTTCGGAACCGTTCGGTTCTTTCCCCAGCACTGTGTTTAAAAGAGGTTTTAAGATAGCCATTCTACGATAAACGCTAGAAGGTAAACAACAAAAATAAAAGGGCTGAAAGTTTTTATTAGACAGGACATGTCGACCTAAACTCCGTTATTTAGATGTTGCTTTTAGTTAATAGCATTAGGTGACAGCATTTGCGGCCCCGAAACAGCCCCGCGATGCGGATATGCTATAAGAGAATTGAATTGAATTGAATTGGCTGTTTGGGAAAGGAACTGGCGCAGTATCTGTCTCACATATCGGCGGACACCTCAAGTGCACCGTAAGGGAAGGGAGAAAGGAGGGAGTGAGAGAATAAAGGAAAAAAGAGGTGCCGTAGTGGAGGACTCCGGAATAATTTCGACCACCTGGGGATCTTTAACGTGCACTGACATCATAAGAGAAGCAAATGAAAAAACCCTCTATACAGGAGCAGACGCCGCGTTGTATTTTAACGCGATGGCGTTAAAGCTGCCGTTCTACAGGAGGTCAGGCGTCGACGTTGGGAGCGAATAAACAGGTGGCCAACGTTCCATTTAGATCACGTGACCACGTGACGTCATTACAATCTGCCCACCGGATTGTGAGCAAACTTCCGACCGAGGTAGGTAGCTTAAGTGTCCCCTCAAGTGTTTATAAAGGCGCCTTTTATGAATGTATAAGAGCGGAGCATATAGCCATGTAAACTAGAGGATTCTGACGATTTAGTTAAGAAACTCAATTTTCTCAATCGCCTTTTGAAAACTATGGCTAGTTATAGCGCTTACTTCTCCAAAGGAAAGGAATGCGTCCGATGATGCATTTGGCGCTGTCGGCGCTGATGACCCCATTAACCCGAGTGTGGAAGTGTGCGTGACATTTATCGGGCTGGCAAAGTAAACAACATTGTTTTGTAAGCACTTGGGCGTAATGGTTAAAGTCGTCCATTTCTTTTGGCAACCACCGCAACTTGAAACAGGGGCAAACGGGCGCTGTTTCTACCACAACGGTGAGCTCGTCTCTTCATTCCTTCTGTCAACGAGTGCACACGAGCGCAAGGTATACGTCGTTTATCTGCCAAACAATGAGCGTAGGAAGAATGAAGACTGGCGGCTCCAACGGCAATGGCGTCATCTCTTCGGCTCTTTCTAGTTGTACCCCATCCCCCCGTTTTTCTGCGTGCTATACCGCCTGAGCGAGCGCCCCCGGCTCAAAGTGCGACTCACGACGGACTCAGCATCTGCGGGACTTTTTTTTTTTCTTTTTAGTATCGAGTATCGTTAAAATACACGATACTCTAAAAATGTATTTCCGATAACGATACTCCGATACTCTCATTTTTGGCAACCGATATATAATACCGATATGCAATATGCATCGAAAGATACATTTATCGAAGATAGATGTATCTTCGATACTGCTCATGCCTGACTTTCACGCCCTTGCTTCGCATATACGATGCGTATACGTTCTGGTGTATGCGGTCACACTGCGAATCGAGCCTGGTTCGTCAGTATATAGGAATATTTTTTTTGAGGGGGGGGGGGGGGGGGGGCATGTTTAGAAGAAGCAACAGAAATGCAATAGTTCAGAGGAGGAGTATAAAACTTTTATTGTCGACATAGAGTTAGAATGGCGTAGGTTGCAACGGGCGGAAACCTTTAATTTGTCCAGGATCACACTGGAGGATGCGGCGGTCCTTGCAATCAGTTACCGCTGATCCGCGAGGCGAGGGCTGGCCAGCACAGCCTCCTGCTGCTCCTTAGTAGGTTCGTTAATACTATAGGAATTGCGTCATTTTGCTGACATTTTCCATATATGATGTGGTATGCCTCGCAGAATGGACACTTATTGCTCTATAGCACAGGGTGGGTTTTGTTGAGGAGATTGAGATTTTAGAAGGAGTCTCTGAGGTCTGCGAAGGATAGTTTCCCCCTCCCTCGTTAGCGTTTTATTAGGCTTAGGATATCTTTGTTTAATGTTTCTACAATAGGCAGTGATTTCACTGCATGTGTGCGGGAAGTGACTGCACGGTACCAAAGTAGTGCAGATGAAAGACTGACTTCCTATTTCTGGACTTGAGAGACACAACAACCACTGGTGCTGGTCTTCTCTGGGTAACGCATGGGTCGGGACTGTTTTTGGTGGTCCGACGGTATTTAAGTGGCTTCGCCTTCCTCCTTAAAGTGTACTGATTTCTGAGCCGGGTCAAGTTACGTTGCGGCGTTGGTAGCACAGATTACCTTTGGTTTTGTCTTCGCGTGAGTTTCCGCCCAGCTACAGTACGCCACGATAGAATATGGCAGAGTTTATATCTGATTGGCACTGAAGTAAAGGTTCGGTTCACAACGCTTTTCGTGTGCCTCATTGGCTGTTTGTTGCTAGTTTTCGGAGTTAAACGGGGTACGGGTGCCAGCCAATTAAAAGCCGACATCTCACGAGCGATATGCTCTGTGAATCTGGCCCAGAAGGCGATTGAAACCGTTCTATGGTCGGGTCGGATAGAACTCAAGACCGAAACGAAAGACGCCCCTCAAAAGAGGCATATCAGCCAATGGCGTCGACCGATTTTCATGACGCCACGGTTAATCCAATTAAACCATGGTTAATCCCCGTTCATCTGCTAACCCCTGCTCTGTCACACTAGCAGGTCCAAGGGGATTAACCACGACTGAATTCATGACAATCTGTCGACGCCATTGGCTGGAGAGCCTCCTTTGATTTGCCGCTTCGTTCTTCACTTGTATCTGACTATTGCGCTTCATTGGCCGTATTAACAAAGCCTTTCCTCGCGTGAGATCCGTCTTGGATAGGCTGTCGCCTCATGAGTTCTTGCAGTCGCCCGTCGCAAGGGTGCTACGGAGTCTAACTAGCGCTCGAGCAGCTTTCCGATCTTGATTTCGTAGAGGTTAAGAAAGGTAAAGCGAAGGTCGCAGATATCCTGTGTGCCAGCCCCATTGTTTCATCGAACCCCGATATGCTCAACCAACCTGACCAGTGCACGGTGCTTTCGATGCATTCTGTTTCGGCAGTGAATCGAGCGGTCAGCAGGATTTCCGCCGCCTCGTTCCTCTCTTTGCGGGCAAGCCGCCCTCGCGCGGGGCTGTTCGAGCCCTACTCCGGCTTTAAGCGACGCTTCCGCGAATGCACTTCGCGCATACCCCCAAGGAAGTGCTGTTGGGGTGCGTGCACTGCGCCCTCCTGACATGGCGGGCGAGCCACGCTTGTAGCGACTGCTGTTCTTCGCGCCGGCAGTACACCACCGTGAATGGGTGGCGGCGGGGAAGGCTGCGACCGGCTGGTGACGCATGTCGGCCGCTCCTTCGGAGGCGGGTCCCGGGCTCCGAACAAGGAGCCGAGGCACTCGGGCGCGCAACAAAGGGCTGACGACGGCTCCCTCCGCCGAGGAGGCTCGCCCTAACAGGGCAACTGTCATCGAGCCCCCGCACCCGGGACGCTCCCCGTTTTTAAATGGGACGTAATGAATGTCCAATTCGCTGGAAGGCCCGCGTCCTCGGAGAATGGGCCGCCGGCTGCGGCCTGAACAGCGGCCACGACTGCGGGGGCTGCAGCTGGACGGCCGACCGTTGCGGCGACCGCCCCCAATCGAAAGGTCAATGGGGCCTGCGCCGCCACAGCCCGGGGAGCGCGCGCGCCGCGGGAGGCTCGTGCAACTGCTTTGTGGCGCCGCGGGATTGAGACGTTCGGGGCGCAGCGAGCCTAACGGGCCGCCCCCTGGCTGACCGCTGGCCGGCCTCACGTGGGAACCTGGCCGGCACGGGGCGTCAGCTGTTGAGGGCACATGTGCGCCGACACATACCAGACCCCCGCGGTACTTTCGCCTCTGCTTCCCGGAGCATTATATTTTGGGGACACTTATATTAACCTCCCATTCGCTGACGACATGGCCCTGCAGTAGCTGGCAGACGTGCTAAGGTCCTCGATGCTCAAAACAGAATGGTGAGACTGGAAATGGAAAATTGACGAAGACAATGTGCAGCACTCCGAGAAAGGAGCAACAGTTAACGACATGAAGCGAGGTATTGGAAGTGGTAAAGGAATACCTTTATCGGGGGTAAATACTCACCTCAGATCCAGACCATGAGAGTGCAATAGCTATGGACAGTAAGAATGGGGTGGAGTTCATTCGGCTGGTACTCTGAAGTCATGAATATAGCGCACCAATATTCATCGAGAGGAAAGTATATAACAGTTGCCTCTTGCCGACACTCACCCATGCGGCAAAAATTTGGAGCATATCGAAAATGCTTTAAATTAACCTGCGGACAACACATGAGAGCTATGTAAATAGGAATGATAGGAGTGAAGTTGCAAGACACGGAGAGAGCAGAGTGGATCAGGGAACCAACATGAGGCGATGCAGTCATAGCCGAATTTTTTTTTTATTTTTGGAATAACTCAAAGGCATCTGTACGGAGCATTGACTAAGGGAAGTTGTCGAACAAAAGAAAAAAATACGAATGATAACACATACAAAGGAACACCAAAGAACTATGCAGACAAAAAAATGTAACGTTGTGCAGCGTAATTAATGTGCGTATAAGCGCTACTTCACGTTATGTGATGGAGAGGATGACATCGGGAAGATCTTTGCAAAGTGAAATAGCATGAGGCAGTGCAGGTGAATCCATATCACGTGTCCTGACATTTGTACGCTTGAAGCTGGATAGATTATCGAAGCAATGTGGACATGCGCTATGGGGTTTGAAGGGGAAGAGGTGATTGCTTGGCCGAATTGATATATATATATATATATATATATATATATATATATATATATATATATATATATATATATATATATATATATATATATATATATATATATATATATATATATATATATATATATATGAAGGAGACATAAAATACTAATAGTACGACCGATTTTAAGCGAATGAATTGAAAGGCTTTTGTTTGATTTTTTGTGACGCTTGCATGGGTCGGTCATAGTTACGCGATATAAAGCGGGCAGCCCTGTTTTTAATGGATTCCAGCATTGGAATTAAATGACTGATGGGCAAGGCATGCGAGCAGATATACAACCGGGTGTCAGGCAAGACAGCAGAGTGGATTCTAAGAGAAGGTAGGCGCAACAGGGGGCGGCAGAGAGTCACGAGGGCATACGAGGTTAGGAAGGTTACCGAAGTAAAGGGCTGCAACTGGCGCAGGAGAGCGTTAATTGGGGATCACTGGTAGGGGCTTTTGTCCCGCAGTGGACGCAGCTTGGCTGATGATGGCATTTTGGCTCGCATTCAAGGAGGGTTTGAGAAGCTTGCACACTACGTGACGCTGAAAGCAGCTCAAAACCTTCAAGAAGAATTCGAGCTTTGATATCACGGCCAGTTACGGGCCCAACAAATGGGAACAGAAGGACAGAGGCGAGTTCCGTCTTGTGGCGGTGAATCTTTTCACCATCCCGGCTCTACACGAGCGAGTTTTGCGTGGCAGAGGCTTTGAGAATTTCAATAAGGCATTTTGCTTCGTCTGCCGCCCAGACATTCGCATTCTGCCTGTGCTGAATAACAAAAGCGTTAGTGTCCTACGCAGCCCCTCGCGTAGCGCGCAGAACCCCTCGTGACGGAAACACCCGAGTTTAGTAGTGTGCAGGAGGCGCTAAGCGATTACGTGCAGAGGGAACGAGTGGTGCGCATGAGCATTACGACGGCGGCCATGGCTCTGCGGCAGCCGAGAGCCCGCGGTGCCGCACGTGTTCGCTCCGCATTCCGTCGACGCTCGTCAGCGGCGGCTGTGCATGCACCCCCGCCAGGGGTGCCTTGGCTCGCACCTGCGTGCAGCGCTGAACGCCGTCGTCCGGGAGCAAGGGTGGAGCTGCGGGTGTCCCGCCTGCCTCGCCGCAGAAGGAGCCTCGCCCGGCGGTCCGCCCCGTGACTCGGCGACGAGTCTCGACGCTGCGGCTGCAGGTCCGCGGGCGCGCATTCTGCGAGCCTCCCAGCGCGGGCGTTGGCCGTGGCGACTGGGAACACGCCCAGAGCGGGGAATAAAAAGCGACGGCGGAGGCGACAGTCGTGAAAGGGCCGCGCTTCATTGAGAGGCCGACCTTGGCTCGGTCGAGGCCCAAATGGAAGGCGGACCAGGAGCGTCGTTCGGCGGCCACCCGGCGTGCTCGCAGCCGCCCCCCGCGAGAACAAAACCGGAGCCCGCGCCGGCTCCCGTGAGACTCTGCGAAGACCTTCATTAAAGTCCGGGGGCTGCTGCTGCTGTGCCCGTCCGAGAGCGCTGGACGCTCGAACGCGCTTCCCCGTCCATCCCGGCGTGACGCCTTCGGCGGCCGGCTGATGGACCCGGCCGGCGACAAAGGCCCAGCAGCGGCACGCAGCTCCCTCAAACAAGCCAGCACCGAGGGGCCGCCCACTCGTTCTCCCCGCAGGCCCTGCGCTCATCGGCCACTTTTTCGGTGCAGCGGACACTGGTCCCACCCAGGTTTCATCCGCTGGTCCGGCCAAGGCACGGTTAAGGTGCCATTAGCTTCCGTTCGTCATGCTGGGGCCGCGCGCCGAGATTAGCCGGCTATTCTTCTCGCTGAGGGGGGAATGCAGTCTGAGGGAGGAGTAGGTCTAATAAGTGTTTAGAAAAGCAGCAGTCTCTCGTTAACGTTATGTACGATCCAACCTATAGCTAGCACTCTCTTGGTGTATAGTTACTGAATGCGGCAAGGCCGTCAGGAATACTAACAGAGCAATTGCGCTGTAGTTGCATCAACATATGGCCGACTGGCATAGAGGGAACGTGCTTCTCGGTTGGTGCAATGTGTTTTTTTTTTTTTGGAGTGCAACGCGAGATCCATACTTGGCCACTTTCCAATTTCGTTACTGCTTCATTTCCGCTCGTCATCTTAGGTGCGCCTCGATTGGTCTCACAGGAGGCCAAAGCGCACGGTGTCCCAAACGAGATTCGCGCGATTTCATACAGCCCTTCGCACCTGGATATTAACTCGGGACCGTCGCTCCGCAGCCCGGGTTACGCGGGCCGCGATTGGCCAGCACTGAGCACGGCCGCAGGTGAGAGCCATGCATGTGAGAGCCCATTCGCGCTGGCCGTTGACGCAAGCGGGAGTCCGGCGCAGCCTTTGGGGCCCTCCTTCCGGCCGCTGTCATTTGCGCCGCCGGTCATAACTGATGTCGAGCCTGACAATTGGGCGAAGTGGCACGGTGCGCCTCCCAGGCCATTTCTCTCGGCCTCCTTCCGCTTTCTTCCGCTCGCTTATGACTCGGCGCTGTCGAAACTCATTGTCGCGCAACGATCTGCGCGGGCCACTTTCCGGAAGCCGGAACGAGTTCATTCGGCCGGTTGATTATCGGCTGGCCTCTTCAGAGGCGCCGCGCTTTCTCAGCGGGACTCATCACCGCGCCGCAGACGCCAGATGACGCCGGGCCTCTTCCCTCCGCTTTAAAGAAAAAAGGGCCAGAGCAGGGCCTTTGCGGGGGGTCCCTGGACCAACTGGAAGCCGCGTATCGCCCCGCCAGCATCCGGCGGTAGTTAGGAAACAATTTTCTCGTGCCGCTCGGATTGCTTATTTTTGGTCTGCGGGCGGACGGCCGCTTTGTGCGGGTTTCATTCCGGGGGGGACCTCTGCAACAAAAGTGCGGGGCGCGGTGGTCCCAGCGCCGCCGCCGACGCGCGGCGCTCCCGTCGTTGCGCTGTCATTACGGCGCTGCAGCGTCCCCTGCAGCGCCCGGTGGATCGGCGCTGATTAGCGATGCGTGTCCCCAGCAATGCGCGCCCGCGACACCTTGCCGCGGCCAGACCAGGAGAGCCATCTTTCTCAATGGGAGCCGCCGAGCAAGGGCTATCCGCGCGGCATGTACGGGAATGCTGACCTCTTTGCAGCGGGGCCGAGCCACTTGAGCGCGAATCATATTTTTAGTGACCTTTGTGGCACGTGTGTCGCTCCCTCCTGTAAGCTTACTCGGGTGTTACTCTCTTCCTTGAATCTTTTTGCAGCGTGGCCCAAACCAGCCACATCATACCTTCCGGCGCGTTTACTTTAGGTTTATACATGCGCACCTCTCATAAAACATTCTCGGGTTTCCCCCTTTTCTTATAAAACACTCGCCCTTTTCCCACAGGCGAACAGCTTGACCAGACTCCAGCCGGTCTTCGAGTGACCGTGTCTCGTAGCAGGGTGCGAGGAGATACGGTGCTTTTGAGTCACAGATAAAACCCACTGGTTGATGCGGTGCTCATTTTCTCGATCCCTCGTTGCCTCTTTCCGCCTCGCGGAGCGCCCCGTCTCGGCGGGCATCAGCCGGCGGCCTCCTCCTTGGCGGGGCGAGTCGGCGGCCGCGTTGTGCAGCTGCGGTGATGAAGCCGTCGTCCGCTGTCAGAGTCGGAGGAGGCCAGCCCCCACGCAGGCCGTCGCTTAAACAAGAGGAAGTGGCCTCCCTTCCCGCTCAAATTACAACGTCACCTTAGAAATAACTACCTTCGCCGGGCCGGCCGAAATACCGCCGCCGACAACCGCCGGGGCGTTGGGCCGAGGAGGGAGCGGGAGGAGGGGGGGGGGGGGGGCAGAGAAGCGGCCCGACCACCCAGGATCTCGCGCTCACGCCAGACGATCGCCGTCTCCCATCGTCCAGTGGCGGCGGACGCACCCGAGCGACGGCATCGCCCCCGGCGGCCCCGCCATCAAAAGGCCCCGCCGGACGGGCGCCCGGCGGCCGCACGCGCGCCGCGCTGTGTATCTTGCACAGACGCCCACCGCGTCATGACCCGCGACACTCTGCTGTGGCCGCTGCGTCGACCACCACGGAGAGAATCCTGCGCTGCACACCCCCTCCCAAAACGATCTCGGCGTTGTTCCTCCGCCCTCGTTGTTGCATGATGCCGGCCCGTCCGGCTGTCGACAGCGCGCCCTTGACCGCCGCCGTATCTGCTGCTCTCACTCCATGTCGCAGCAGCGACATCGGTAGAGCGAGCTATTGCCGCAGGTGCGCCGAGGCTCCCGACAGTGTGCGAGGCAGGGCGGAAGCTAGGATGTAAACAGCAGAAAAAGAAACGGCCACGGCCGATAGTCCAGATAGGTGGGCCGGGACACGGAAGCGCGCGATTTCAAGCTCTGGACAGACAAAGTATCCGCGTGTACAGCTGCGCGCGAAGGGCAACAACCGGGCTTGTCACGGGGACTCAACGACCGAGCATGTACGGCAAATGAGATTGCCAAATTCCGTCACACCGACTGGCGTGATGAACCTGCCCAATTGTTTTATGAACAAAGAAGCGTGAAATGAAAAAAAAAGAAAAACGGTACGACCGTCTGCAACAAGCGTAAAAATATTGACTACTTAAATGCGCCATTGATTCCTGATTGTCTGAGGGCCCTCCGTGCTAAGGAAGGGCCCATATAGGCATACAACGACGTGCTCCAATTGAAGTGGCGGCAGTCGCTAAACGCCCGCACGCGCTGCTGCGTGAAAGCTGTACTACGGATGGACAAGAAGGCGACCTTGTTCGAGATGTCTCACAAGTGACACGTACTACCACGTCCCCATCATCCGTTCACTTATCCGCAACAGCCCCAACAGTGCTACGCAGCCATTCACTGTCGCGCGACCCCGCGATACGAAAGAGCCTTGAGTGGGACGCGGCAGCGTTCCTTCAAACGACTCCCGCTGGGCGATGCATGCAAATGACTCTAGTAAGGATAGGGAGCCGGCTGATAGTAGGGCCGCCTAGTAAAAGCCGCTGTCAGCGCTTCCCAAAGCTGGGCCCCAGAAGACGTGGCCGCTACTGTCGCCACGAGGCGCTCGCCGGACAGGCCGGGGGACACAATGTCCCGTTGGCCGGCCGGCGCGCTCCCTGCAGGTGGGCCCGTCAAAGAGACCATCGCGCCACGAGCCCACCGGCCGCTTTCACCCGCTCTCGCCTTTAAGGTGGAATCGCCCACTCGGAAAACCCGTCCCCGCCGGCCGGTGGACCTCAAAGAGCTATTAAGAGATTTTTTTTTCCCTCCCCGGTGTCCGTCCCCTCGCGGCCTGCCATATGCCGCGGTCCCGTTGCCCCGTGAAAGGGCCCAGTGTATCTGCAGCCGTGTTTACACGTCCTTTGGACTCCCCAGTGAAAACTCGGAGCCGCTTGGCGCTGACAGGGCGCGCTGTCGCGCCAGCGGGCGGCCACAGACGGCGAAAGTGGCGCGCATTGTCGCCGGCCCGCGTCGAGCGCGCGATGGGCTAAGTGCGGCCTCGGGGCCAGATGATGCGCGCCCCGAGATGACGGCGGGGTACAGCAGAGAGAGAGAGAGAGGGGAGGGGGGGGGGGAACGCCGCCTGGCGTAGTCGTGCCCGCTCCCGCTACGCTCCATAACTCTCTCAGACAATGCGCTCTCTGCAGAAAGCGCCCAGCGTTCCTCGACTGGCCCACACGTTTTCAAATTCTGCACAAAAATTCTCTTCTAGAATGCTGTTTTGCTGCGTCTGGAGGGTGTTAGGTCGACTGTTTTTTTTTTCTTTTCTCGGTGAGACAGAAATACGCTAGCAACATACCTATGCGTGTGGCATGTAGGTGTATATGTTCACTGCTGTAAATAATTAGCTTGTCCCTGGCTACCATGGGAGTGGAGCACGTTTACCAGGGCCATGGGTACGAGACGGAAAAAGAAAATTCTGCCCACGTCGAACTTCGCTTGCTGTCGGGTAAGCTCTGGTAATTGCAATCCTGTAATATTAGATCGAGCTTCAAGGGGACAGATTTAAAGAAAATTTCTCCTTCAAGTGCGTATCGTGATATGCCGGCGCCTTTGTCATTGGTCATCACGATTGTCAGCCGTTCGCGCGACAGCCAGTCATGCAGAGTTCTTCCTTGAGAGCAGGGCTGTGAATACGACTCGAAATTTGCGAACATAATATCTTAACAACTACGATACCACGGTAGTCGGCACGGGCAAATCGATAACATTATTCCTGCAGCAACCTCATTTATCAGTCTAAGAGGCCGAGACAGTTCTACAAGAAATAAGGTCATGCAGAGTCGGGTCTTTAAATAACTTTTCTTCCTGCCACAAACTTGGCGCGACCAGATGCTTTATGCTTTTTATAAAATGCGCGTTATTTGTCATCCTGCTTTCAATCTGGATATTACTTGCATTTTCATTGTAATTAGCTTTTTTTTTGCGTGTGTGAATTTCTTTCATCCTGGGTATGGGCATTCAAAGAGTCCCCCACACGATAACAGCAAATTGGTGGTAAAGATATTTGTAATAAATTTGCTGTAAGAAATCAATTAAGAGGCAGAAACGAACCCAGGCAAGATAAAACAATTCACGCAGCAGGTAACCAGCGGTCTCTTATCCGCTCTCTCAAACTTATTACCAAAGCAGGCCAAGGAAAAGGACACCCAGCGGGGGACGGCAGAGGATCAGGTGTTGAGTGTTGAGGTTAAAACATTCGTAGGTACAGAGAGTGGGGGAGGGAAGGAGGTGTCGTCGCGAATTGCGCAGCAGAGGTGTGCCTCGAAGACACTGCAAGGGAAGGGTTTGTCCTGCACTGAATACAGATTACTGCGATGACGATGACTTGAGACCGGTTCATGACTGACCACAGCCCGAGCGCTCGCCACCTATATTTCACTATTGGAGATGAGAGCTGATAGAGGTAAGGCCCCCCAACTCAGTAAGGACGCATCGATGGAACCCACGCAGAGGCATCAGCATGCCTGACGAATCCTACCTCTGTATCTCTCGAATCTCTTCTGAAATAGTCTTTTACCAACTTTCACGTAAACAAAAAGCCCTCGGCCCTTCAGCTGGATATTGAGTGCGAATCCTTACATGTTTTAATTCGCATATCACGTAGTTTAAAGTAGTTTACGTACTGTAGACGTTCCCATTCGTCAAAGGGGGCGTTCAAAAATAATGTTTTCAGTCCAGACACAGGGTGCGGGCTAGTTGCTTAGAAATGACTAATTTTGCAGCGACAACCACGCATAACGACACACGGAGGACTTGCCATCTCGTGCACTCTTTTAGTGTTATTTTTTGCGCATAGTTGTAAAATTAGTCAGCATTTTCAACCATGCACCAATAGTGCGCGTTGTTGTGTGGGTCGGTCATACATGTTAAGCCCTTGTCCTTGTGCTCTTCACGTCCATGTTTGTGCTGCGCAGAGTCTTGCTTAACAATGCAGCAATAAAATTTACAAAATTTCTACACACCACGAAGAATTGTTATAACGTTATATGTTATATGATTTATAACGAACACGTTCCCTTAAAGTCACTGGATAAGTTTATTGAATAGCATTATTAAGTATTAACTTATTTAGTGACTCTATACGTTACCTTGTCGCGTAGCGTCGAGCAGCCAAAGTCACACACGAGCAGAAAGACGGCGATTGCCGAAACTTACACCAGATGCATTTTCTCTCTGACTTAACTGAACGCCGGAGCCCATGGGCACCGTTCAGCAGCGATCATTGAGTACGTCCCGCTTGCGTGCACTGCATTGCAGCGCCACTTGCCTCGCATTTGGTCACTTTACAAGCGTTCAGCGTCCATCCTATGGCGTGGATGGAAGTATAACGGAGCGCGCTGCAGCGTTTTAACCCGTGTCGCCCGTTGTTTAGCAGAGATTTGAAGGTGTACAGTAATGATAAATGGAGTCAATTGGCGCAAGGGCATCTAAGGTCAAAGAGCGCCACAGACTGGCATTGGATAATCGCAGATGTGAAGGTACAGTGCGCGCTCGACACTATCACTGGGACGGTCCTGCATACGCGACCCGTAACTCCGTTTAGAACTCCGTGATCCGTTTAGCATAGTGCAGCGTGCTGCCTCTTTCTTCCGATGCTTCAGGCGCGTACACGGAAGGTGGTAAACGTACTTAAAAGCTCAGATAACAAGATATGAAACCTCACAGCTTTCAGTACGTCGTGTGTAATAGCAATGCAACTTGCAAAGCTCCTTTGTTTGTTTGTGCCGCCGCGGTGGCTCAGTGGTTATGGCGCTCGGCTGCTGACCCAAAATACGCGGATTCGATTCCGGCTACGGCGTTCGCATTTCGATGGAGGCGAAATGCTAGAGGCCCGTGTACTGTGCGATGTCAGTTCACGCTGAACAACCCCAGGTGATCGAATTTACCCGGAGCTCTCCCCTACGGCGTCTCTCATAGCCTGAGTGGCTTTGGGACATTAAACCCCATAAAACCATAAACCAATCCTTATTTGTAAAGCACCGTTTCGCGCAGTGCGTAGTTTACTGGTGAAATAAATCATCCGACCCCGTCGCCACCGTGGCATGCAAAACGAAACCGGTAGAGAGGTAGCATTTGGTTGCAAGCGGTGTGAAACGCGATGGAAGCGCAATGGTGAACGCGTGCAAAGCATGCAAGGCGAAGATTCTGACGACCTCCATCCACATCCTGTCGCACACTGTCACAGCATAAAAGCAGTCACGGCGTATTGCAGCTTTTACACATTTCTCGCCACCTCGTACGTAAGGAAAAGCCCTTCCGGGAATTTTTATTCAAACTTCGCGCGTAAACGCACCTGTTCGTTAGTTTGCGTCCATGCCACAGCTTATCACGATGGACAGCGTTATGATAGCCAAGGCGAGCGCCGTGGTTTAGGGTTCCTATGCACACAGAGCTTTGTGAATTGGGCTCCCGCGAGTGTACGTTGACGCATATTCAGGGTGCGGCAGGGGCCACTCGCTTCCCATGGCTGCGCGGGGCGCCGATGTTCAATTGTCCGCATGAACTCAGACTACGCGTGCAAGACGAAGGCAAAAGGCGCTTGCAGTGCCACTAGGAACTGCTGCATTGAACAACGCTCAGTGGCATCACTCGAACGTCTCCTTAATGGCGCAGCTTTGCTAACGGTACTCATTAAGCAGTGACGGTCCCCAAGCAAACATACACCGTTCCCTACAATTGCGACCACCAGAGCATCCGTAATACCCTCTTTAAGAGCGATAACTACTCGTGCACGTCGAATAACCTTGTATTATCTTTGCTTGAACAACGGAACTTTTTTTTTTTTTTAAGTGAGCTCACAGACCTTCCGAAGGTGATTAGAGGGCTGCTTCTAGACTTTTTATTTTAAACGTTTTGCGGGCCTTGCGTGAAACTTTGCGTCCGCTAGTGTCAACCGCCATTGTCTTGATAATGGCTTCATGGCGTACTGAATCTTTAAGCAGCATCGATTAATATTACCAGTCGGGCGTTCGTATTGCAACGAACTGTCAAGATTACTCGTGCCGCTTGTTCGACGCTAATCAATCCTGATTTTCCACATTAATTCTTTCTGCATCTGTTCGGGCAGTAGAACTAAGATAGGAGGAGTCTGCCTGAGAGTATAATTAATGCCGGGACGCAATTTTTAGCCCAGGTAAAATAATAATTAATAAATCCTCGTAGACCGTGTATCTCCCTCAGAAGTATAATTGCGTCCTGAAAAGTGGTCATCAGGTGCTCGTGATAAAAGTCTGCTTTGCCAGGCTGCATTGGGTTATTTCTCAAGCGTAAGCACTTCGCTAATATTAAGATAGTCAGCTCTCGCGTATCAGTGTTTATTCTGGCGCTCCTTGGGGTCGCTTTTGGGTCTTATATCACTTTATATAAACATGAACGACATTGTTCGGGAATCGTAACTTTCACTTTCAATTCAGTTATTTGCTGACGACTGTATAGGTTTTAACGATATTAATTTCCTTTCTGATTAACTAATTCTCAATGATAACTTGCAAATGTTATCTAGTTGGTGCGAAAGGTGGGCAATGAGCCTACATTTCGAGAAAACCGCCATGCTTCGCTTCAGTAATAAATTTCATAAATTTGATTTTCTGCATAACAGTAAAATAGTCGGACGGGTAAATGAATATAAATAGGTGCAAAACATCTTCACAATCCAAGCGGACTAAACACGATGAAAGTGTGCATGCTTCTAAGCACGCAAAAATGGGTTTTCTAAACCATCCTATGAGAAACGAGCAACATACAGTCAAGTATGCATGCGCGGCGTGGGACGCGCATGCATCAAGCGACACTCAAGACAAGAACTTGAAAATATGCAACGTTTATTTCATTTATGACCATCATCCATGCATTGTCTTTCTAACCTAAAACCACTACCTGAAAGAAAAAAAAAATCCCCGATCAACTTTTATTTAAAATTTCTTTTTTTGCGAACTTGTCATCAGAGCTCGAGATTACTTTTGCATAAAGTCCGCCAGACCTTCCGGCCATAAACATAACCATAACATATCGCCAGTGTCTGCACGAACTGGCTGGCCTAAACTTTCTTTTTTTTTTCTCAGACTTTTTCAGAATAGAGCATCCTATCGATCAATTCATCGTTTTTACCGCCCAATAACTGAACTGCATAAGTTTTATGTGTTTTGCTTTTTAATTCTTAATACCAATGTACTGTAATGTAGCATCATTGTATTCATTTTTCTGGTACTGACCTTTCTCTGCTTGGAAGCGTCATGCACGCAGTATTTTTAGGTAAGGAAAGGGTGGACGCTCAACGTTTTCCAATAAAAAATGCAAGCAAAAGGAAAAAAAAATTCTGCAAACAGTATTTTTCCGTTATGGAGATGTAAAAATGGCAAGTGAAAGAGAAAAATGTACGCATACCGCTCGACGCCGCCGCCCTTTCTTCTTTCGCTCTGTTTCAAAGCCTTCCAGAGCCGGTGTACCTTGCTTTCAGATACCGTGCGCAGTGCTCACCTAAAGAAAGAGATAGAGAGTGAAGCTGGGCCTCTTGGAGCTTGTTCGTCGCTGCGGTATACGTAAGGATCAAGTTCGCATTAAAGGACGAGGAAGAGAAGACAGGATACGCGCCGCCCTTCTTTTACGTAAGACGAACGTGCGGGATGTTGGCAAATGTTGGTGCTGTCGTAGCCCAGAAACAGCAATGAAGGACAGATTGCAAGAATACGAAAGAACAGACACTAACTTCAGAAAGAAAATTATTGCTGAATGCATAGTATGTCACTTATATGTTTTATGTTTGTTTGGCTGGTTGCTCATTGTCGGCCAATAGAACAGAGGCCAATACAATGTACAAGAAACAGGAAGGAGAGAAGTGTTCGGCATATATACAAAGAAAAAAAAAACCGGAGCAGTGGATCCGCTCAGAAAATCAACGTCCGCAGTAAAAAGAGCTGAATAGAGATAAAGTGAGTTAATACCCCAGGAGAATTCAAGGATTTACGCGTGACTTTGAACGAAAGGTCAATTCACAACATCATTTGAGTATGCGCGCGAGTGGACCGGTTTAAACCTGCGCAATTCAGGTTAACAATCTGCGACAGTTCCGCCTCATCTGAGAGGAGTGATGTACCAACGCATGTGACTCCCAGCGTTGTAATCCTTTCCACCTCGACAATTTCTCGCGTAAGCTCGTTACATATATGGCGACATTACCTTTGAAAAGTGCTTACGTTACAGTGCTACTAAATAATTCCTTACAGATCTTGCCAATTTAATTACATTATCTTAGAAAATGACTGCCCATAATAAGTAATTGCAGTGCATTAAAATTACTTCGGAAAAGTAATGCAGTTACAATTCAATTCCGTTTTGGTTTTGACGCGCACACAGCTCCTTCAAACGTTTGACATTTTTCCGTTGCATCACACATGACTTTCAATGTACGCGTCGGAAATTTTGCCCTTCTTTGAAGGGAGGCATTCCGTGGCCACGCTGAACAGCCTTCTGCTGGCGTATAGATGAGGGCAACCGTAGTGGCAAAATGTGAACAGTTATTCACATTGCCATTCATCCAGCGGTGAAGTTCACCGTTCGATGAGCCCCGCCCTCTTGATTTTCACGAATTCGTCCAGCGACTCCTTATTCGCGCTCATCGTCCTGCAGATACGCCTGGCAACAGGAGCGGTCAAGCTGCCACTCTTTGCTGCTCAAGATGCTCGTGCCGGTGCCAAGACTGGCGAACGCAGCTTTAATGACGCGGCGTCACTGGCACATATTTCCCCCTCGGATTCAGAATAGGGCCTCGGCCACAAAAGGTCCTCTTCCTGAAAACTCCTAGCCACGTTTGTCAGATGCCCGCCGAGACTTTGTATACATGCGGCGACGTGTACCATGTTGTCTAGAGAGAAGGACTTGCTCAAGCGCTCGCTGTTAATTGTCTGCGTGGGCGACATACGGCACGCCATTGCCACGGAGCGCTTCTGGCGCCTTCTTTGGTTGTGTGAGCGTATGCAGGACAGGAAGGTGCGAAGCCATCCTTTCCTCAGATTAGTCGGCGAGGCTGGCTGATACCTGCTCTCACATGGACGCTCGTACACGTGTGCCGTTTCACTAGACTGCTGTCCCAGACTTGCCTCGCGATTGTTTTGCTTTCGAAGGCGCCCAGTTTGGCAGACGCGAAACCAAAAAATGGCTTGTATATAGAGAAGGAGCGGTTTAGTTGTAACAACAGTAATTCTGCTCGATCGCGGCCGCGGCGATTGCATTTCGATGGAGGTGAAATTCTAGAGGCCCGTGTGCTGTGCGATGTCAGTGCGCGTTAAAGAACCCCAGGTGGTCGCAATTATCCGGATCGAGCCCTACACTACGGCGTCCCCCATAGTATGATTCGCTTTGGGACGGTAATACCTATAAAACCAAACCAGAAGTAATTGTGAAGTTAATTAATATTGCTTGGAAATTACCGATCCGAAGTAAATCATTTCATCACTGAATTACTAGACCGTAGTGGTAATTACTTGCATTACAAATTACCTCGAACGAAATTTAATTAGCTTAATTTCATTACAGTAGTTTAATTACTGTCATGTCTGGCCACTCACTTTTCCAATTGAACGTGCTTTTCTTGAATACTGTGTTATATATCCGCACGGTCGCCAACATTGAGTATCGTTTGACTTGGTTTATGGGGGTTTAACGTCCCAAAGCAACTCAGGCTATGAGGGACGCCGTAGTGAAGGGCTCCGGAAATTTCGACCACCTGGGGCTCTTTAACGTGCACTGACATTGCACAGTACACGGGCCTCGAGAATTTCGCCTCTATCGAAATTCGGCCGCCGCGGCCGGGATCGAACTCGCGTCTTTAGGGTCAGCAGCCGAACGCCATAACCACTGGGCCACCGCGGCACTTGCGCTGGTGCACAGTCGCACTCCTCTTATACCTGTGTTACACGGGCGTTTTAAACGACCGTTCAGTTAACCGCCAGTTGAGGATTTCAACTGCCGTTGAACTCAACTGGAATCGCTAGCTGTTATACGAGCACTTCGCGTTCAGTTCAGTTAGCACTCTAACCACATGACCTCGCGTCTAGAGCGAAGTGTAAATAATAAAAAAGCAGTGTGTGCATTTTTTTCTTGTTGTAAATGGTCATAGTGTATATACTCTTTACTGTAGTGACAATTCTTTTTGTCTATTTTTTTTTTGCTTTGCGGTAGAAATTTGCGGGTGCGAAGCACACTGAGCCAAGATAATCCAGTAAGAGGGCAAGTTTTTCGGTCCGTAGGTCGCCATCTTGTCAGTTGGCCGTTCAACTGGGATCCCCGACCACAGTCGAACTCAACTGCCGTTGAGATTTCAACGGCAGTTAGCACTGCCGTGTAACACCGCTAACTGCCGTTCAGTTCAACTGAGAGTCAACTGAACTGCCGTTGAAAACGCCCGTGTAACACGGGTATTAGATAAGCAACTGAGCTATCGCAAACTAATCTCAACTGCGCAGATTCAGAGTGGTCCACTAGCGTGAATATGCAACACTCCAACCGGCATTTCTTATTGAAGTTAGTGCTAGTGCCGTTTCCTATGCTAGCTACCTTTTATGCCTCGCTGAGCTGCAATACCAGCAACGTTTTTTTGACTGCTTCGCAAGCATTATCCAAGCAATACCTTTGTTCCAAGGGCACAAAACCGCAAACTGACGTTCCTAACGTGTGTGCTGTATATTATACTGTTCGAAAACCGCTGCGGACCCATTCTCAACCCAAATGAAACATTTGCTTGCGGTCGAAACTTAGAGGCTTGTGAAAAAGATTGAAATTAAATCTAGAACAACGCAGCCCACCTGCAAAGGGAAATGACATTATAACTTTGAGACATAAAGAGAATAGTGTGGATTAGAGAGAGAGCGTGACTGCATGATCTTCTAGCCGAAATTAAGAGAATACAATGGAGCCGCCCGTGGTCCCCTTGGGCCACACAGGGAGCGTATTCGTGGCCACCATAAAGTCAGGGAGGGGGGGAGTTAGCTCAGGAAGAAGAGTAACGTAGCTTCGCGAGGATCTGCACGCCCCGTAGTTTTACAGCACTAGCTGTTGAAGGAGTATAAACACCAAATTCTTGCTTGCGTGTTTTCGTCTTGTGTAATGATGCGTTAGGCACTACATGAATCGCCCCGAGGTATTCCCCTACGAGCGCTAAATAATTTATAGTTGAATTTCTTCTCTCATGCTGTTTCGGTTTCAACAACCTAGCGATGTTTGTGGCGACAAAAATGGATTTAGGCTGTCCCCTCGACTCTTTCATTTCACTTCTTCAAACTGCCCGCTGTCCTTTATTTCCGCTGCCCCAGCTCAGGTGCCGCCGCCAGTGATGGCAGATGCCGGGGTTAGCAAAAATCTTTTAACTTCCATTTTACCATTATTTTTATTAAACACTTACTACTACTACATCATGTGAGGCATGTAAAAACTTCAATATAATCGCTGACACGTCGTTTTAATCCAGTACAGCGCTTAAGCAAACCTGACTCAAGAACTAGAATGACGACGCATCAGCGATTAGACTGCAGTTTTTTCATGCAACACGTGACCTAAGCCTGCCTTTGACGTCACAGCCATCGTTTGGCTGTTGAAACCGAAACCGAAACAGCATCAGAGAAGAAATCCGATTATAAATTATTTAGCGGGCGTAGCGGAATACCCCGGGACGATTTATGTATATATACTGATATGTCCCGTTCATTAGACTAAAACACTGGACTGAAAGCAGGTGTCTAGGAGTCTCCTTTAATGGAGATATCCTTGGGCATTCCTCTATCGGCGTCCGCATCCGAGGTCCGTGGAGGAGGAGGTGATTGCGTGCGAAGGAGGGAAAGCTTGTGACTCGCACCTCGAACTACCTTCGTCGCCGCCGTGTGGGGCGCGCCGGGCAAAAGACTCCACCAAACGCCTCGCAGCGCCTCTCGTGAAGAGATCCTCAAATTCATTTCTATCGCACTTCACCAATAGTTCTTGCTGGTGACCTCAACGTCGCCGTCATCAAGCACGAGTAATTCGTCCTCGTTTCGTGATGTTGTCGACTGGGTTGGATTTGTTTTAGAGAGAATATACGTATAGGTATATATATTTTGGGTTCTTCAGACGACGACCGGTCCCTGGCCAAAACGTCAAGTAAAGTACAGTGTTTATTCCCCACGCCTGTTTTCTTTGAAGTGTATTGCCAACCTATCCGAAGGAACTATTTTCCCAGTTCCCAAGGCAGGCAGAGATTTTTCTTTTCCTAATTTTGCTAATTTTTATTCTAGGCAATTGCATAAAATACATTAGGAGAATGGTATATGTATTTCCAAAATTTAAAACTTGAGGGCCGTCCCGGCGGAGGCCCACTCATCGTGTGGTTTCTGAGTGGTGTGAGAAATGCTCTCGTTGGCACTTGCCGGAGTAGTGATCCTTGTTCCCAGAGCAGTTTGTGTGGAAAGACAAATGCGCGGTTGAGTTGCTTTCAGTGGAATGTATTCAGGAAATTCGTCGGGATATCCGTGGCTGACGTACGGCATGGCTCTGTAAGTTGAAGATCATTGGGAGACTCCTTTGTCCTGCACTTGACGTAATCTGGGAGGTGGCGATCGTGGTGGTGGTGGTGGTGGTGAGGTGGCCTAGCCACCAGGTGTGCAGGACTGACGCATGTACGCCCTGGAGTGGACGTTCTTATGGAAGGCGATGTGGTATGATGCAGCTACTACCCTCACTTCTTCGGCCCGAAAGAGGACGAAAGTTGGGGGAGTTTTAAAGTTCTCGGCCATTACTGCCAACTGCTGTCTGACAATGAATGGGACGACTATACGATCGCCTTTGAAAGTGATTGAAGAGAAAAAAAGTGGTTTTCGCCACTTGTACACAGGGGCAGATTTACGGGTGACTCTAGGAGCGCACGGGTGGGGCCGACGAGACAGCCGTCCATCCCGCCTTCAATCCGCCACTGGTTCTACCGCTGTACTGTACTGCACTGTACCCGGTGTTGCACTTGCCTCGTGTCATCAACTCCGGACGCCAGTACCGAAGGTGTCGTTGTTCTCTTTGTGTCACAGTGAACGCGAACACTGCTACATGCGGTAACTCGGAGACGTCACGTGAATCCGCTCTGAAGTACAAGTGCGTATACTGTGGCATAAGGCTCGGCAGCGGACGCTCTCGGCATCCGATGTAACAGTAGCGTTGTTGCATACCGGCGACTCTCTTTGTTCGCACTCTGTGCTTCCCCTACAGTGCAACCCTGCAGCCGAAGCACAGCGATTTGGTTTCCCTGAGGAAAAGACCCTTGCACGTTGCGACAAGGTAGTCGTACAGTGGCATCAACTCTCCCGTGGGCCCGAATCTTGGGGACTAACGAGGAAGCTTGAAATGAGGCTGACGGCAATGCAACGAGCGATTGAAGGGAGAATGATAAGTATAGTGTCAAAAAAAAAAGAAACGCATATTGGGGAACAAACAGTAATGGACGATACCCTCAGAGGCGCCGTAGTTGTGGGCTCTGGATTCGTTTCGACCACCTGTGGTTCTTCAATGTGCGCCGACGTCGCACAAAGACGGGCGCGTCGGACGCATTTGCGCTCCATGGAAACGCGGCCGCCTCCGGGACTCGACCCCGCGACCTTGAGCTCAGCAAATGAAGCTCGTAGACATTAAATGGCTCTAAAAGGGGCTATAATAAAGTTGCGGTATGCCTGGGAGTTTAAAGCATGCCGCTTCAAGAATATTGTCCAGCAAGAATTTTTTAATGCGCTTTGCAGAAGCTGAGTTATCTCTAGTAAAATTTTGAATTTCAGCGTCTTCGCGCCGTTCTCTTTCCTCTCGTCACTTTTTGCACGCTGGAAAGTCGGCGCTCCTCCGCCGGCCCCACCTCCGAGGGCGGAGCTTCCTGATCCGCCGGAGCTACGCGGTTTATTGCCCGCGGCCATGGTAGCTGCCTGACGTCTGAAATAATCTAACCAATAGCCACATCTCAACTTGTATGCGCAGGTGCGAGCGACGGAGGAGGGCGCGAAGATGAAAAAGTCGCCGGAAAGGGCTCGCCAACTTTGACGCGTCATTGTGGGTCGTCTGCTGCGTGTTGAAGTGTATTATTTGGCTCAGGTTTTCATGACAACGCAATGCAGTGATTGAGCGAGTTGAAGTGCTCTCCTCGGAAGGTGTTTCAGAGTCCATTTAAGTCAACGCGACAGGTAGAATTACTCATACATCATTTGCCTCCTCTGGAAACGTGGCCGACATGAGCTATATGGTACTTCGTGCTGAAACGTCGCGTACAGACCGCGCGTATTGTCCCAGTTATTGCCGAGAAAACCGAGCGAATCGGGTGTGTGTGACTGTCTTGGGAAGGCGAGATGAGTGAAGAGGAAAGTCGCTGCGACGACTAGAGCCAGAAGACAGGGAAAAAATAAAAGAAACGGCTGCCACGCAGGTTGATTGGATGCGTAGACGAACAGCGAGGAGGCGAGGAAAAGGGTGCGCGAGACGTGCTTGGCCGCGTTGAACTTAGCTGAGAGGCGCGGGTCGCCGCTGCTTTTCGCGTACTGTATGCGTATTTGCGTGCGGTCACGACTCATGTGGACAGCCGCGGTCGACATGCAACCGCCACATTACTAGTAAGCGGGTGCTAGATGCCGAGCACGAAGCCGCTCGCAAACGGAATCGAGACGAAGTCCACGCAAGTGGAACAAAATAAAGCGGCAAAGCTACGCGCGCAGCAGACTGACAAAAGGAGAGGAGTACCTGCAGAGAGAGTGAAAGCGTAACACGCAAGCCTAACCAAGGCACAGCGGTACTTCACAGGGGCCAGTTTTCTAGACTAAGCTATAATACACTTTAGCTTTGCTGTCTCTCACTTCATTTCCGCTGTAGTAAATTTTGAATGGTACCGGAGGATGGGTTTGGGCGGTGCAATTAGGGGTTGTCGCTGTTTTATCTAAGGAACTTATGTTTGTTTGTTTTTTTGAAGAACTGACCGCAAGAATAATGGACTGTGCCAAAACTGTGGAGAGGTACTGCTTTTGCTTTCTTTATCACGCCGGAACTGTCGGAGAATGTGGAAGGGGTGTTAACTGCCCTCTTGTAAGATCCCCCCTTCATTCAAATTTATGAGTAAACTAAAGGTTCAAAACCCGTGTACTGCTTTACGAGACTTATTGCGTTTCCGGAGTTGATTTGTACGCGGACTGCGCCTTTCTTACGCTAAGCGCCAGCTGGAGCGCGGTAGACGGCCAACGCGCCTCCCCACCTGACCGTCGGGGCCTCGCGCGCAGCTGCGCGGGCCACCAGCGCGCTGCCGGCCCGCGCTGCAGGAAGTGAGCGGCGGCGCCCTGGAACCTGTTGCGTCGCGGGCGGCGAGGCTGGGGATTAGAGCTCGCCCATTCCGGCCCTCTCCTCCGCGCGGCGCCGGAGACGCGTGGGCGCTAATCCTGAAAGAAGACAGTTTCCTGCACGGCCAACGTGCCCGCCGAAGCATGCGAGGGCCTTGAAGGGATCAGCACGGGGAGCCTCCATTCTCGACTAATAGGAGCCTGCATGATTGAGATGTTGCCTTGCACCGGGATTCCTCCCGCCGCTGCTTCCGCCGCCGCGGCCTTGCAGACCGGTGCTCGGGCTGCAGCGCGATCAAAGCCCCGGTCCCATCCTCCGCCCACTTGACACCTGCCCTCGGCGAGCCTTGGACTCGTGTTTTCGTCGGCCGACGTCGGCGCTAAAAATTGCCGACGGAATGGCGTGTGCACCTAAAAGGAGGAGTACGGGTTTAGACTTGGCACGCTTTCTCACCCGCGCTCAGTAGCGCACCGCCCGGTACAAAAGTGTACACACTTGTGGTGCGCTTCCTTCGAGCAATAAGGATGACTGTCCCGGCTCTCGTAAAGGTACCAAATGTTCGCCCGAAGCCCGCAGGATCAAATTCGAGCACTCCCATCGGGGAAACGCTCACAGCGCAGGCAAGCCTTTCGGGCCGGCCGCGAGCAGCGGCGGCGACGGCCGACCCCACTTACGCGCCGATAGCGGAGGAGCGTGACAGCGCGGGGAATGGCATTCGAACACCCAAGAAGAATCGTGACGCATTCATCACTGCCCGGCTTCCCCGAAGGCTGCCCCGCCGCGCGCGCGGCGGTCGCGTCTTGTGCACGGCCGGCCTGTAGGGGACATTGTGCGCTAAGAGACTCCCGCGTTACCCGCGGTGACCGCGGCTCGCACCGTCGTGCTCTAACGAGGCCTGATTAGGGAGCGCGTTCAGGGAAAGGCCCCGCAGGGCACCCGCGCGCGCGTGGCGGCGCGCGGGACGCGGAGTTCGTAGACCTCCAGCCGGGCGCCCTAATGAAGACCGCGGAGAAGACGAGCACAAAGGCCAGGGTGCCTCGTAAATAAAGCGAGAGCAGGTGGGGCCGCCGCTGCGACGCGCGCGCGCTCCGCCGCTGGACGGCTGGCGCGCGGGACCGGTACCGGGAAGCTCTTCCGGCCTCTGCGCGCAAATCAAGCGGACGCCCCGCGGCCCACAGCCAAGGTCCCGGGCGCTACGCCCAGGGACCCGCTGTGTGGTCCCCGCGGTTCCCAGAAGGGCGAGGGCCGTCCACCCACCGGCGGCCGGCTGGGCGGCCGCCGGCCAATGGCGGACCGCCGCCGAGGGGCCTGCCGCGAAGCCGGCTGGTCGTGGAAGCACCTCTCCTGGAGGAGAAGGAGGAGGAGGAGGAGGAGGAGGAGGGGGGCTGGAATGCGCAAGCGTGCACTGCGGCTGCAAGGGCAGGCGGCGGCGCTCGGAGGGAGAAGGGGTGTCCGCAAGTAACGCTACTTTGTGCTTACTTGCGATTAACGCCTTTTGCCCTCGCCGTGTGGTGTCCATCTCGGTCCGTCCTGCGCTTATTCGCCCGAAGCTCGACCGCCCGACGGGTGTTCGCCGTGCTGCTGGTGCGAGATTTCCCTTTCGCGATTTAAATCTCTGCTGTAGCGCAATAACGATGCTGTTTTGGTTGCAATACAGCGCCCACAAGGCGAAGAATAAACGCCACCGCGTGCGTGTGCAGCTTTCCACCCTAGTTCCTTTAACTTTTCAGATGTAAAGGTACATTCGTCGTTTTTTGGCCCATGATTACTCAGGAAAACGCTCCTGCCTATTTTCCCGCGTCGTATCATTTAAGGATAAATTAGACGCTGCCTTATGGTGCAGTTCTTTCCATTCATACAACGCGGCCAGTACAACTGCAGAAACAATAACATTGCGTGCTGCGCCGTTGAAGCCAACGAAGCTGCAGTTATGAAGAGCACGTGACTAACTGAAAAGAAGAAAAGACTGATTCATTGTACGTACGGTTGCACACTTTCATTTTTCGTTTCATTTTTATTTCCTTAAAAGCCCCTTTTCAGGGGCCTTTCAGGGCGAACTCTCAGAATGTTCTCTTTTTTTTTTTCAGTGCTCCTATTTTTGTCACATATCTGATCTCGCTTATTTTCCGCCTTGTATGTACAATCGAATACGACATATTCCTTCAATTAATTAGTTTCTTTTCACTTAAGTTTTTTTGTCCACTACTACAATAGCTTCACTTTCATCTAGCTTCCCTAGTGCGCAGCCTTTTACAGAAATTAATGGCATGACCTAAAGTGAGCACACGAACCAATGTTAACGCTTAGCTCCTATACAAAGGCCTGCATATATAGGTGGTGAAGCTGTCGCACTTTCCAGCTTGACGTTTTTTTACGGCGTTAGAGGAGCGCTATTTCCGAAGAAGGTACGGTCCGAGTGAAGCCGAAGCCCAGGCAACAGCGCCCCTAGCGGAATGGAGACGTACTAGCGCTCTAGCGCGTGGTTGCTCCTCTAGCGGGTGGCACTCGAAATGGAAAAACTTTGATGATGCATGGGAAGATGATGAAGGACCACTGATGAATGAGGACGGTGAAGAATGGACCCTGGCCAGTCTCCCGCCGTGGGTATGTGCCATTAAGCCCGAGGACATTATCATCGTCATCATCATGAACTCCTATAGTTATCGCCGAAATGTCAGTCCGGTGGGTATGCCCGGCGGGAAAATGCCCCTGCCACCTACGAACCACGCACCCACAAGTAAAACCGTACCTTCGGGCACCCAAAGGCAAAAATTAAAAATGCAACTCCCGAACACAGGATGATGCGGATATGCCAACCACCACCAGGCCACACACAGCTGCCGTATAGAGCATCTACTCTGATAAATCCACTATTTCACCATTTCTCCAAGAAATGAATTTCACCATTTCTGCGCTATCGCGAACAAGCTAACGCGGGGTCATTCGCGTTGCAAACTTGTAACACACACACACACACACACACACACACACACACACACACACACACACACACACACACACACACACACACACACACACACACACACACACACACACATATATATATATATATATATATATATATATATATATATATATATATATATATATTAGGAGACAAGGTAAAGGAAATGAGGGACGCGTTTTGACAAACCTATGAAGGGAGCCAACAGTCACCGAAACCAGGGTGCATAGGGGCATGTTTAATTTTTTTTAATGTGTAGTGCTAATCAGTGGGATAATAATACTTAGATTAATCTATCGCTTAAAGAAAATTACTTATAAAGCAGCAGAAGAAACTACCATGCCGCCGGTGGGATCCGAACCCACGACCTCCGAATATCGCGTCCGGTGCTCTTTCTTAGATGACGTTCTACGTCACACTTGCGGTATTACAGGACGTACTACGTCCGCCGCTATGGTCGAGGGTGGCGCTGGTGAACACTCTCAAAGTTCGCTTACACGCAAAAACATAAATACTCACGAAAGCAGCAGATTGGACAGCCGTCGCCGTAGCTCAGTTGGTAAGAGCACCGGACGCGGTACTCGGGGGTCCTGGGTTCGGATGCCTCCGGCGGCATGGTTGTTTCTTCTGCTGCTTTATAAGTAATTTTCTTTAAGCGATTTATTAACTTAAGTAATATTATCCCACTGATAAGCACAACACATTGAAAAGAAAAAATAATAACGTTCCCCTATGCACCTTGGTTTCGGTGACTGTTGGCTCCCTTCATAAGTTTGTCAAACGGGCCCCTCATTTACTTTACCTTGTCAGATATATATATATATATATATATATATATATATATATATATATATATATATATATATATATATATATATATATATATATATATATATATATATATATATATATATATATATATATATATACGTATGTGTGCGTGTGCGTGCGTGCGTGCGTGCGTGTGTGAATACTTGGCAGCATTTTTATACTTAGTGCAATCGTATACAAAAAGCGTCGCAACCATGAGCCAGAACTTTATTGCCTGAAGCCCCTTATTGTGGCTGATGAAACTGAAGCTGAGTACGCGAGTCTTTGCCAGCCCTCACATGTCCTCCTTGAGAACTTTTCAGGAGCTGGTGCTTGCTCTACGTCTCGAATGGTGCGGAACCGACATTCCTCCTATGCGTATGTTGCTGTTGCGCTCTTCAGCTTCGCACTCTTTAGAAAAGAAGGTGCGCTGTGCGGTCTCATGAGATAGCGCTGGGCCGCGTTTGCCGCTTTGATACAATAACCTATACGTTCTTTCAGTGCAATAACTGGCGAATTTTTCGTTACCAACGCGCCAAGGACTTTCCAAGTCTCGGATAAAGAGAAAAATGAAGATTAACGGCCTGAATTAGTAAAAGGCCACCCAGCTGGTTTTGTGGGCGCATGCAGGGATTAGTGCTTTTGGACAGGGTAAGTTCCGCTGCGACGCAGTTCGTCAACATCCTCGTAGTACGCTCTGAGGAACGAGTTAATAATTGATTTATTAGTGAGTTGTGACCAGCGTCAGAGCTCGCATACCAAAACGTGTCGCAGTTTGACGTCCATAGTCTCAATGAAGACCAGCATAACATGTACAGGACAAAGTCTTCATGCATGCGGTCATGACACGGCGATGTTGTTCACATTTCCTTCCTACGTTCCTGTCCTCTATATGCTGACACGCAGGTCGGCAAAGTTTACGACGGTACCAGACGGCCGGCTTGGTACCCGAAGCGGAGACGTCGAAGCTGGCGGTCGCTGAGCATATATGCGCAGCAGGATGCTGACTTTAATGAGAGCGAATTAATATGTATCATTAGCAAAGCTCCCAGCAGATTTGTTAAGCCTGGCGCGAGTCCGGCCGCAAACAACTGTTCGCACTTTTATGAAAATTACTTACTCCCTAGCCCAGTGGGCGATGCATTGCCATGTACGCATGTTGCCCATCGCTTAAGCCATTATATATTGTTCAAAGAAAGGAAGAACGAAAGGGATATGTGTTGCACGCAAGTACTACTACAGAGCGTGTGTGCAGTGCCCAGCTTCATGCATGCCTTCGAGGAGGCTCACCTGCTGTCAGTCAGTGAGTACAACTTTTTCCTGGGAACGGATTAAGACCCAGAAGGTGGGTCACCTGTTTGGCCTGTGCTCGCTGGTTTTCCAGCTCTGCCGAGTTTGGGACGCTTGCTAAACTCGACCATGCTGTTATTCATCAAGCCCATGACGCGGTTCCCGACGCTTCAAGAATCGGCTCCGGGGCCCGAAAGGCTCGGTGGGCCGCAGTGCAACCGCACAGGCCCGCCGCCGAACCAAGCACACCCGCACGTAACAGCTGGAAGTGCTTTTCGTTTCGCTGGCGTGTCTGGTCTGCACGTGTATTCAGATATCGCGCCATAGCCTGCACAGTACTACGGCTGCCACACTCATCGCCAGGTGGGCAGTGGCTGGGAAGCAAAAATGCTTGACTGCGGTATGCAGCCTATCTGTTTCCGCCGGCGTAGCGTATACGCTCGCAGAGCCCGACCCTCGCGCGCAACTCCATAGATCAAGGGATTACTATGCTGCGATGTGGAATCGGGCACAGTGGGTGCCATGCGCTCCGTGCGCACTGGGGGGAGAGAAGGCGCCTTTGTATATATTCGAACACGGCGGATCGTGTCTCGTAATGGTGCGTGCGATTCTGAATTCTCAACACGAGAAAAGAAAAACCTAAAACTTGATTGTGCCCGCTTCCGCCTAGTCACTCCTCCCCATGGCGCTACTGCAATGCACGAGCTTCCTTACATTTGGCGCGTTTGCAGAAATCCACGCGTGTGACGCATTACACTATACCGCACTCGAGCGTTCCTACTTATACGTTCACGACGTATATCAGAAATGCCGTCTCTCGGAGGCTCTGAGCGCAGCTCGAAAAACGCTTGACTGTTCGCGTGGAACGTGTCATTTGTGCCGATTGTGAAAATGCGTCATTGGGGGCCAACAATATTTTCGCATTTTGTGCTCAGTTTACCGCGGAAGAAAAGGTTTCGAAAGGAAAAGATAACCGGAAATTTCACTAGACTAGTCGCTTGGGTTTCTTTCCGTGCCCCTATGGGATAATGCACACGACATTTCCAGTATTTCAGCATGCTTTTCTACTGCGTTTTGATAATTCATTCGAAGGCGATATGGCCAATAGCAGCTTCGAACACTGAAATCTTTACCCACCAACGTGGCAAGACACCCACTTCTCTCAACACCCAAGATACTGACGGTGATTGATTTGCCCACCTGGATTTGTCCAGCTGGATAATGTGACCGTGAACACGTGACTCCGGGAGTCAGAGGCGCACAGATGTCTTTGCTCAAGTTTATTACAAAGAGCGGTCATCGGAAGTCACAGTCAAAAAAAAAAAACGCAGCACCATTGTTTGACCTTCGTCAACGTTCAGCCACTTCAAGAATTGATTTCATCAGCGTTACAACACCTGGCGACTCAGAACTGAGATATATTTTTTTATCTATTTAGTACATACTGCAGACCCTTGTCAGGGTGCAGGCAGGACAGGCGTATATCTATAAGAGTATTGTACGAAGATACAGAACACAATCAAGATAAATGTGCATAAAAAAAGACAAGTGTTGCTAAACAAAGACAACGCCCTAAATGATTCCAATCGGATATTATCCGCGGGAAAAAAACGAATATTTAAAACAGTCAGTTTTCGCAAAATACGGTGTACGTGAGCGAATGTAACGATGCCGAGTATGTAGAGTGAATAGAGGGGATAAGTACTGAGAAGGGTCCGAAGCTAATTTATGCTTAAGCATAGAATAAAGAAAGTCAAGATGATGTTTTCTTCTTCGTATTTCAAGTGATTCAATACTATGAGCCGCCCTAAGCTCAGTGGGGGAGTTGGTGATTTTAAACTTTGATTAAATAAACCCAACAGCTTTTCTCTGGATCCTTTCTATTTTTTTAATGTTAAGTTTAATAAATGGATCCCATACCGCATGCAGTGCTAAGCGTACAGTCGCTGAACGTACTACACTGGCTTTTGTGTCCAGGAAAGCATCAGCTCCATACGCGTTCATATTGTGATATGGGGACCCTCTTCTGCTACTCCTGCCACTATACCTATATAGAGTGCGCCGTTCGTTGGCAACATGTCTGGAGGATAATTTCTATGGCCTGTTGTTCGTTTTGCGCAAGTACCGTTGTCGTGGATCGAGTGTGCATTCGCGCAGAATCAAGACCCGGCGCAGAACATTTTGCCGATACATCACAGCGTACTTGTGCGCAACACTACGGGTAACAAAAGGCCGTTCATGAGAAAGAGCTCCGGGGATACGGCCTAGTGTGGGTGAATGCACAAAGAAACGGGGGAAAGTTGAGAGTGTGCGAGGCGATGACATACTCTCACGTGGAAAATGGTGCACGCAGCGTTCACGCCCTTGTTGATGCAAACGAAGAGTATCATAGAGATGCGCATGCATTTTTATTTCTTCTACTTCGTCTTTGAGTTTGGGAGAGCCTGTTTTGCAACTGAATCTTCCTCCCTCACTATATACCACAAGCATCCCATGAGTACAGCGGTTAAGCTGCCGGCAAATTATTAACAGTCTCATGTAAGTGCGCGCATGCGCACTGTGTGCCGACAAATGTAATAGCATGCACGCCTTTTTATGCCAGACTGTCCAGAGCTCGATGAAGTATAGAAGTATAGGGAGAACTGGAGGTGGAAAACTGTGAAAGTATGCATCATGTCCGTCAACTTGACACCGGTGAACATCACCGATTTGGCGATCTCAAAAATATCTGGCCATTTTTTCCTGCGTTAGCATAGATAAAACGTCGTCTCTCTCATTTGTTTTTTTTTTCTCAGACCTTGGGTTTCTATACTGTAGCTGGACGTGTATAACGAAATTCCAGAAAACAGTGCAAAGGACGGTACACACGCAGAAGTAGCACTTAAGACACACAGGAGCTGACTACTATAGGTGATTTTTTGGAAAGCTAAACAAATTGTAGGCACGTGAAAAAATCATAACTCCAGACACACATTTAGCCGCGCCATGCAATCATTGTCTCCGTACAAGACAGGCAAACTCATCATCTAAACATCAACTCGACCCTAAAAGAAAGATTAAAAAAATTTAGAACTAACTATAGCAAACAGAGTATGGACTAACAAGTAGTCAAAACACTTAACCTACACGAATCTGATATTGACTTCAGCCAGCCAATCAGAGCTTTTAAAAGAACATATCAAGAACTATTGTTCTCCTCAAAAATATTTTTAGAGCCATGAATAAACAAGAATCCATAAACCTCTGTAGATGGCTATCATGTAGTCAGTAGCTGATATTCTGTTTTTGCCCCACACAATACAAGGCTCAATTCTACCGGATGGTATTATTAGAAACTCTCACTAACATACTTTTTTTATTTCCTTGATTTCTGACAACTGTTACTTTCGGCTGTACATGAATGTATCTGTACCCTTTTCCCTTAACAAAATACCCTAAGTGTACTTGTGTTCCATTGCTCTATTGTATTGTTTAACTGCTGTACTCGTGTTGCATTTGATAGTGCGGGAATATGTTTGTGCTATTGTAACCGCGTAAGTGTTTTATGTAAAGAAAATGTGATTCTGCTGCTGCAGGCTGTACACAATTGGGGGCTAAGGCCTCGTCAGGCTTCCGAGCCTTTAGCCTTACGCCACCCGTAGGGATTAATTGTATTACTTCCTGCAAATAAAGTTACTTACTTACTTACTTACTTACTTACTTACTTACTTACTTACTTACTTACTTACTTACTTACTTACTTACATCATCTGTTTTCGTTTTTTTTTTTCGCCAATGGGTACGCGAATGATTCTGTCAATGCACCGTCAATGCAATGTCAATGCGTCGTATACACGATCGGTATGCATTCTAAGTAATGATTTCTTGCCGGAGCGCGGCTTCGCTGTTTCTCCGTTTTTTGCAAGCTTATTTTTCTGAAGGACGAGAAGTAATTACTCACTGTAGTTACATTTTGCTTTTGGAAAAGTACTTAACGTCTACCGAAATTTCCGACACCGACTGCTACTTCGCATATCATGTATCCGAGCGTACTACGTTTTTTTTTTTTTTCGGGCAAATAAGTCACGGTAAAGGGATTACAGTAACCTGGTGCAAAAAGGAACTAACATACTTGGCGCCCTATATACAGGGTGTTTCACCTAAGACTGCACAATTTTTAAAAATTGGCTTTTTGAGTTAGAAGAGCACTTTTTTCGGCGTAGCATCGTCAGCGGTGTACTACATCAGAATACAGCTCAGAAGTGCTAACTAGCAGGCAGGTTAACTAATATGGGATAGTTAACATTTTAACTATTACGGTTAGGCTCTTTAATTACTGCGAGCCGTGTAGCCCACCGTGAGTAATATCAATAACAGTTTTTTTTTTGAATATCGAAAACCCGGTTACCCTCGGCGCTGTGGGACAACAAATTTGGCTACATCACGCCAAGATACACGCGCTTTCGAGAAGCTTGCAGGCAAAGCAACCTCTCCAGTGCACGTAACTCGTCGAAATAGCCAAAATTTGTTGGACCACAGGGCCGAGGGTAACCGCGTTTTAGAAATTCTAAAAACTGATATGGATACTAATTACGGTGGGCTACACGCCTTTCAATAATCAACAAGCCTAACAGCAATAGTTAAAAAGTTAGCCATTCAGTATTAGTTAACCAGCCTGCTAGTTAACACTTCTCAGCTGTCTTCTGATGTACATACTACTCCGCTGGCAACGCTATGCCGAAAAAAGCGCTCTTCTAACTCAATAATTGGTTTTTGGGGAAAGAAAATGGCGCAGTATCTGTCTCATACATCGTTAGACACCTGAACCGCGCCATAAGGGAAGCGATGGAGGGGGGAGTGAAAGAAGAAAGGAAGAAGAGGTGCCGTAGTGGAGGGCAATGTTACTAGACCAGGTTAGTTTTCAAACTTCCCATTCGAGCCATGCATTGCAGATGGCACATTTTCCTTCTCCGTCGCCAGGTGGCAGTGGCGTCGTATCAGGCTCCAAGTCCCTCGCGTCGTCTGCTCGCGGAGGCGTAGTTTCGCTGCGTGTGAGCCTTATTTTCCGCTCCGTTTCATAGAATAGATGCTATGAAACTAGACATTTTCGGCGGAAAAATTAACTACGCAGGTAAAGAGAATGGAGCGACACCCAATGCTTATCTCCCTGAGTAATTCCGCGAATATGTTGCGCTGGGCTCGCGTATCACACGCGCGTGCTTTGTATGCCGCTTTCTCGAAATGCGGCCAGCAACGAAGCCCACCCGCGATCTCGGGTCTAGCAGCGCGACAGCAGTGGGTTGCGCATTATGTAGAGCTTTGAGCACCTTTAATGTGATTCAAGTTGTCAGCCACCAATAATAAAACAAGCGCAACAATTTTGAAGCCCTCAGCGAAGTTTCTAGAAATCTTTATAGCAAAGTTTTTAGTGATGCAGCTGCAAGGTATTTTCTGCTAGATGGGCCGATGCAGATAGTATATCAGACGTATAGAAATGATAAAAGCCAGGAGAAAGTATCAATGAGGGGTTCAGTGGCTCGCAGCTTCCCTCCCGTTTTTTTTTTTTTTGTGCGCTCAAGCGTTCTAGGGCGATATAGGACTACAGCCGATGGTTGCACATAGTACGCATTTGCCATAAAAGAAATCATGCATAACATGTGGTCCAGACTCCAACAGCATAAGCTTTTGAAAATTCATCTTTTTATTAGGCTGCCTTCGCAGCACTTTCCAATTAGCGCTACAAGAGTTTGGCTCTCTTCCAAGCTTGCTTAACATTCACACTAGAGCTTTGACGCTGGTGTAGAAACTTTGCATAAAAATACATGCGGGTGGTTAAATAAAATTTGATAACGCGAGCACTCAGCTCTTCATAATGAAGGCTGCATCCTACTCGAACTAGAGCGGTTTTTGAAAGCTCCTGTAGAATAGACCAAAACAAATCTCCGAAAACCTCATTGGTCTTCGTCTTTTTTTCAATGACACATTCAATGGCATTGATCATATCAGCCAAAGCACCTGATGGGTGCTGCAGAGCGCCAGGCTTGAATGACCTCATCTCGGTCAGTACAGCTGCTGGCGGCACATGCTGCGTTGACACACAGTCTATTAGGCAATCGTCACAATTAGTGAACTTCTGGATTTTCTTCACAACGTACCCTGCAAGATAATACAGGGCACTCTCTTTGGCAGTGGGGCGGCTGTAACTGTGCTGGAGCCTGTCGTCCATCGCTGGTTCACGCAAGTCAATCTGACTGATGATCTTCTTCAGTTCTTCCTCACGGGCTTCCTTCTTGGAAAGTGCATCAAGCCTCATACTGTTCAAGTTTTCCTCAACAGCCACAAAGACTGGGTCCACTTCACCTGTGCAGTTGCCGTTTATTGCCACCTTGAGAGGTGTGCAGAGGCTGAGAAGCCTAAAAATCTGCCCGAAGTGAGTGATTGTTGGGTGATCGTCGTGACCTCCGAAACATCTCACCACTCCAAAGAAGCGCTAGAAATCGAAAAACAAAAACACTTTTAGGCATGTTGCACAGTTCAAAGCAATTGCCAAAGGTCAAAAACAGCACTGACAACATGGAAAGTGTACATGCAAACTTGTGAGGTTAAGAAGGCCATCTAATTGGTTTGGATGTCAGAGATTCTATATTATTAGCTTTTTCATGATATCAGTGACATCCAAATGGTTGTATGAAATACATTCACAACAAAGAAAAAGGCCCATACAACAAAGAAAAAAGTGCACGTACCTCCAAAGGGTCCTGATTTAGTTTTGCAGTCAGGACATATGGAACACCTTGGTTATGGAGGAGAGCAATTATGTCTAAGACTGACAACAGTGTCACTCTGAGCGACTCCATAGTCATTTGTGAGGCAAACATTTTAGTATTTTGCACTATGCTGTTCCTCTCAGTGGAATCAAGCATCTCAAGGAAGTCTTTAATCACCTGCAATAAATCAAAGTATGCTTGTCAGGATAATTTGGTCTTCTGTAAAATGTAAACAAGAAATTAAATTTGTCTCACCTTGATTTTGGCAGAACCTTTTCGGATACCTTCAGCTGGACACCTTGCATTAAGCGTATCAAACAAGTTGTTCATGCGGAGAGTAAAACTCTCAGTGCCCAGGGTGTCATGAAACTCTGGGTGTTGTTGTTCTCGATAGAACTTCAGGCCAATGGCCACGCTCCTGCTGAACAACTGAAAGTAAAACATAAAGAAGGATCTTTTTGGATGCATAGTAAATAAAACTTTTTGCATACAGAAAAATACTTCACGACCCTTCACGACTAGCATAAAAAGGCAGTGGTACCGTACCTGAGTTGCCAGCCGCACATTCATTTTTTCGAGCTTTCCCGGATTTACATGAGATGCTGTAAGTTTGGGCACAATTTTCAGCTGCTGGTCCTTTTCCGTGTTGTGAAGCAGCCGATAATGGCCGAAGTTTATCAGATCTGAGCCAGCCTGAGAAAAATTAATAAAGCCTTGAAACCTCTAGGGGCAACGGTACTAATGAATATACAGTAAAATAAAGAAGTGAATGAGAAGAAAGTATTTCATACCTTTGAAAATGTGTGACTCAGTAGGTTATTTCTCACACACTTCACAATGTGCGGCACATCACAGAGGAAGTGCAAAAAACGTCCATCTTCGAGGGAAGGGTGTGGAATTTTGTTGACCACTCTGTCTATTTTTCCGGACACTCCCACATGCGTCCACATTGACCTGTTGTTGCCAGCGCCGTCACTAACTACTGCAATAATTGAAGCACTATGACGCTCCAGCTGCAGTACAGATTCTAAAACTAACTTTGCCAGAACGAAGCCAGGAGCAGCCCCTCTAGTTGCAAAACATGCAATTGGCTGCACCCATTTATGAAATAGTGGCACGAACATGATCACCAGTGCATGGTCAGCTGCCACAGCGCTTCCTTCTTCTGTAGTTCCAAAATCAACGAAGCCGTCAAATTTATACGTTGACTTATTGAAATCAACTGACTGTCTCAGCTTGATTTCATCCAGGATAAGTGTACCAAGCCTCTCAACAGTTGATTTGTCTTTTAAGAAGGCTTGAATTGTTTTCAAGGCAACTTCATTGTAGCCGCAGTCACATGGCACTCCTGAAATAATCTGACTTAGTCGGCTGCAAGTAGGCAAGGGAAGCAGTTTCATATTTCTTATCATGTTGTATGCTTTTGGACTTGCTATCCGGAGGAGAAGGCAGTTCAGTGACCATGTTCTGGAGTATCTGACTCCTTTTGGACTTTTGGCTTGTAGCTGCTTCAGTGACATTTGAAATGCCAGTTGCTGAAGAGGAGGAAGAGAACTCACTGCTGTGGCAATCTTGTTGGTCCTTTCATCTGTGAGCTGCGTTTTTAAAGCCTTGATGTTTTCCATGAATGAAGTTTTCCTGGCTGCAGCTCTCATAAGCTTTTTCTGCAGATTCTTTACTTTGTTATTCCTTCGGGCAGCTACATTTTTTTTCCGCATTCCTTCTCTGAGCAGTTTCTTTTTGTGAACCCTGCAGGAGGTACAAATCTCTTGTGGTGAAAGCACTTTGCACTTTTCTGAATTCCAGTGGAGAGAATGGCCTTGACTTTCTTGGCAAGCATGAAGCTTGTCAACTTTTTTCAATAAATCGGACAGGACATCCGGCGTGGGGACGGGCACATTCAGGAAAGCAGTCACAGCCTACGACTACACATTTTTCAATTGTCAAAGTTTTGTCAGAAAGCTTCAAAGAGAAAAATGCAACCTGCTCGTTGTCACCGCTGTGGAGCACTATCACGCGCCAGCGGGGAGGCAACTGCACATGTTTCAGTTCATCAATAGCAGGTGGGTCAACGCCCGAAGATTCTGGGAAAAAATGCTCATATCCACCTGGAGATTCTTGTCCTTCAGTGCATTCGACGTAGTGCTCTCCATGCACTTTAGGCGCAAGTTTTTCCCGCCTTTCTCTGCGCCTTTTTTCTGGCGGCTTAGACAAATATGACGGGAGATTGGGAAAAATTCTCGGTACCGCATTTTTCGTGAGGCTCCACTTCCCTCGCGGAATTTCCACGGTTTTGCCCTCAATTACGTGTGTGAACGTTTTCAGCACATCTTGCTCGTGGAAATGAAGGTCGCACACTCTCGACTTTGCTGAGAGGTCCTGGTCCGCACGTGGAATGGCTCTATTCCACGCAGCCAGAATTCCTTCGTCGCTCGGAGGTGAAAAGTACCTGAACTGCTCTTGTCTTTTCGATAGCCACTCGCGCAGCCGGGCACGCAGCACGTCGGCATGGTTCCTCTTAACAGCACAACCCACAAATCATCACACTTGCACCGAACAGACACGACACTTTCACAATGTGACGCCGCGGCCACGACGTCGGGAGCTCGGACTGCTTGGACGGCGGCAACGGCGAGTTGTTTTGCCTGGATTCCTGGAGCCTGATACGACTGCAGCGCCACTGACTCGCACGTGCGGTGGCAGTTCCGCGCACCACAACGGAGTTTGAAAACTAACCTGGTCTAGTAACATTGGTGGAGGGCTCCGGATTAATTTCGACCACCTGGAGATCTTTAACGTGCACTGACATCGCACAGCATACGGGCGCCTTAGCGTCGGGTTCGAACCCGGGAACTCCGGATCAGTAGCCGAGCGCCCTAACCACTGAGCCACCGCGGCGGGTAAAACTCAAAAAGCCTATTTTTAAAAATTGTGTGAAGTCTTAGGTGAGACACCCTGGATCGCTTCATCAAAGAAATAAAATTATGCCAGCATAACTCATAATTTTCCATTTGGGCTGCCTGCAGGAAGGCCAAAATCCACCATTTATTTGTCCTTCCTCAGTGCTATTTTACCGCACGCATGCATTTCCTTTTAGACGCCCTGATTGACTTCAGCTTCTTGCCTATGACTGTCGACACTATCTATATACGTAGAAACCATGCGAGGCGTGCGCTTCTTGCTGTCCCCGGGTTGTCACGGCATTCTTTAAGGGATATTGGTGGGCGGATACTTGAAAGTTCACTAATAATAATAATAATAATAATAATAATAATAATAATAATAATAATAATAATAATAATAATAATAATAATAATAATAATAATAATAATAATAATAATAATAATAACTTTATTTGCATCAAACGCACATGATGCCGGAGGCCTGCAGAAAAAGCTGTCGTTAAGGCAGCTTGACAAGGCCGAAAGCCCCCATACTGGCAACTACACGTAGCGGTCAGCAGTCATGAACAAATATATACAACAAACTGTGAAACAGCAAGCAAAAGTAATTACATTGAAAAAAGGAAATTTCCACAAAACCTGACTGTAACAAGAGGGCACACAATTTGAACAAATCGCATCGCCGGAGATATAAAATACAACACAAACACAGCAAATGAAAGTGATGGTTTGAGATAGAATGTTGTGAGACTATTTTGTTGTTTTGATGCTTTTTTTTTGTTCCTAAAGTAGTGGCGATGTTTCTTGAAAGTAATATTCTCGGGTTGCATGTTTTTTTCTTATCACATCAGATACCGTTTCCGATGCGTGCAAGATGCATGAGCTACGAAAAACTGGCCGCAAAGTTATTTACCGCATTTCGCTACCTCTGTTACTTACCCGCTAATAAAAACGTCAAAACAAATAAATCGGGTAAATGTTTGAACAACCGTTCTTTTAATTTGTTTTAGAGAGCTTGAGGCACTCATATCGAACCTTTAGTTTGCCGTGGCTAAACGACGTTTCATTATTGGTGTTTGACTCGGTACACGCAGAAAATATAAGCATTCCATCGGTATCCGTGAACATAACTTTCGATCTAACAGCGCAGATTCTACTGAGAGAAAGTGTTTCTGTAAAAAAAAAAAGTCACTGTAACGAAGCTGTCACGGTTTGTACCCTCAGACTCAACAGCCAACGAAAGCGATGGCACATCACACCAGCGCATGGAACGAGTTGCACGGTATCAGCAGTTGGGGATAATTGTAACGACGCGTACAGCACAACGCGCGCAGAATGGGGCGACGCATTACGTGCGCCTAAAAGCCCGCACGCAAGGCGGCGCGATTACATCTGTGCGCGTATTGTGACGGCTGTCCACATTATAGCGGCCTGTTGCGCAAAGCCGCGAGGCAGATGGACGCACCGCGGGGCGTTTTCCGCGGGCGCGTCCCACCCGCGTCGCGCTGGCACGCCGCTTAGCGTGGACAGCGTGAGAGGAGGCCCCCTGCGGAGCTCCGGCGACCCGGGGCCCGCGCAGAGGCGCGCACGCGAGGTTCATTAGCCGCAGTCGCACCTGCCGGCCCGAAGGGAGCTCGCCACCCATGTCTTCTTCCCCTGGCAGCGCGGCCGGCGTTTTTCGAGCGGCCGCCAAGAAAAGAAAAAGACAAGTGGCCTCCCGTACCTGCCGGGAGCATAAATAAAGGCGTACGGCGAGCCTCCGTAATGAAGACATCGTCTGGGAGCCCTCTCTCGGCCGGAGAGAAAGCCGGTGGTCGTATAATCACCAGGGTGACCCAGCGCGGGGAAGGGAAGCGGCCGACAACAAGAGCCCAGAGGGGGTGCGCTCTGTGGGAGGTCGCGCGCGGCCCCCCTCGCGCGCGCGGGACCCCCCCGGCGCCCTCTTCCTCCGGGGGGTCCCGCCTCCCCGTAGGTAGCCCCGCTCGCCCGCTCGCCGCGCGAGTCGACCGCCGCTGGCCGACACGCTCGCACCGCCGCGCGCGCCGCTCTGCCCGGGACTCCGTGCGCGATAGGCATGTGCCGAGAGATGGCCGCCTCGGACCCCGGCTCCGATGTGGACGTTGACGGCACCGAGGAGCTCGACGTGGGATCCGAGTCGCAGCCGCAGGAGATGCTCGCCGCCGCGCAGGGACTCGCTCGACTCGGTGAGTGCTGGCGCGCGCGTGCTGCCGAGGGCTGTCAAAACGTGGGCCTCGAGTTTTGACCGCCTTCGTCGCGGTGGGCGCTGGCTCGCCGCGGTCGGGTAGCTGCTGCCGCTTCAGCTAGGCTTTTGCAGTGCTTCGGCCGATGTGAATGCTCTTCTCGCTATCGGGGCTGTTGTGTTTCGCCAAGCGGAGACGCAGTCACACGGAGGATTGACTGACACAAGTGAGCCTGTCGCTGAGAAACAGCGAGATTATTCACAAAACTTGCACGCAGTTGCTGGTTGTGATTGATGCGGCGTACCCCAGGTCTGCTGTCATGATTGCCCAGAGTTCTTGCGCCGGCCAACCAAGGAATGCCCTGACGTACATTTTTTAAAAAAATCCGGGCCTTATTCAAATGACCGCGCGGCGCTGTAAATTAAGTATGATTTTTAAAGAAAGCATAAATGTCATTAAACATGAAAAGAAGATAGAAAAAATTGTGAAACATCTTGCCGCAATGCTAAGCGATTTAGTTTTACTTGCGAGTGCTGACAATTGGCGATGCAATGCGAAAGTTGGCTGCGCTTAACGCGACCCGCCGTCACAAGAGAGGAAGTAATGGGCCAGCTTTTTGCATGCATTGTGTCACGTTCTTGTTCTTGTGATGCCAATATGGTACGAGGCAGCGAATTTCGGCAGCCACAATAATGAATTAAATCCACAGATAAACTGCCCTTGAAAAAAAAAACGCACCGAGAAACTTTTTTCTATATTGCGGAAAATAAAATATATAGTGGGACTAGACCGGAACTACTGGTAGCATTGGGAGCTTTGCCTGCAGGTGGTTTTTTTTAGTGAGTTTTTGGGGGCGTAAATGTAAAGGTTGATGAAGAAGCCATAGCAGAAATATTTCCTATGCTGACGTGTTTTCATTTTTTCTGCGGGAACATTTCGTGATTCATTTTCTCTTTAAAACTGATACGCACGACTCTGCATCCGTTGTTGTTATGCTGAGCTAGCAGCATCTCTTGAATTCAGCTCTGTTCACGTCTAGTCGCAACTCTGGCTACTTTCCTGCTTTCGTAACGTTGAACCTTGTGCCTCCGAAAAATTGTAAAGTTATGTTGTTGGCGTTGCTTATATAAGGATAGTTGCGAAGAGGCTACTTGAATGTCAGGTTCTGCGCTTGCCAGTCCTGTTTCCTTTTAAGTGGGAAATATCTTCAAACATTACGTTAGAAATTTCTTCTTCATAGCCTTTATTCGTCAAGGGACACTGTGTGTTATTACAATCACTATCCATCCCCCAAATCGGTTCATCTCTGTTGCGCTGTGGCAGGCGAGATGCTCGGGCCAAACTGTTCTTTCACAGTGCCTCCTTGATAAGTGGGAACCGCTCGAAAGAGAAAAAGCACAATGATGTGTGTTCCTTCTGAAGTCTTGTGTTACTTATTTACTTATTAAACATGCAACATCAGGGAACCGCCAGAGCACGTGGCGACTTACACGACTTTAACCACTGATAAGTGAAGCTTCTGACTTGGTCAAAACATAACACAGGCAGTTTAGTGTACTGGAATTTGCATTTTTTTCAGCACACACAGTTAGGCAACAGTCGCGACTCTAGACCGGTGAGCTTTGAGAAGTATGTTTTTGTACAGACGCTTTTTAAAGAGTCAACTCTAACGCTTGACGGGAGTAAATTTCTGAATCTGCAAGTGTCTGGTGCGGCGCCTACTCGCATCATTGGAGGAAGGGGAGCGAAGAGTTTCGCAGGAGCGAGCGTAGCTGTCATGGCCGCGCGTTATTTCGTGTCACATGATGTGGCGCTCCTGTGTTTCGCTTGGGAACAGGAGCCAGCACAAGGCGAGCTATGGAATGGCAGCGTGCTGAGCTCTGGATTCGTGTTGCCTTGAGCTCTGTTGCGTCTACCCGGTGAAATTCGAGCAGCTAGGCGCTTCTTTCTGGACAGCCTTGCTCCGTCGCCATGGCGAACATGTGCGGACTGAAAACCTGCCAGCATTTCAGCGCAACAGGATTCGACAGTAGCCGCGAACACGCCCTAGGAACACAGTTCTAGTGACTTTCTCAAATGACGGCGACGGGTGTTGCTTCGAACCGCCTCAGTGGGATGCCGATTCTTCGAGACTCCGGAGACACAGTGATTTATCCCTCGGAGCAGTTTCCCTTCCTCGGTAGGACGTGAAACATGCGACGACAAGCTTCGTCCTTCATTTCAGACATCATGCGATTTGGTGCTCTAAGAAATTTATAAGCTAACGGCTGACAGCTGCCGGAGTGGCGCGATATTGGCTCTATCCAGGCGGCGGAGTTCCAAGAAGTGTTGCACGCCGTTTCCCTTCGACAATTTATACGCCACAAATGATCGGACTTGGAAGAGCGAAACAAAGCGAGGAAAAACAAAGGACTCAAGGCAGTGGGGAATGAGGAGGAGTTTGTGGGCTACACTCGGTCTCTCCGGCTCGCCTCAAACGCCCCATTTCTCAAGACATGTGCGCCCCCTTCTCGGCACGGGAGGCGTAAATTGTAGCCGCGTCCCCTCACTTGGTGTAAATTAAGTTAGCAAGGGAGCGAGCGAAGGAGAAACAAACAGCGGACGCGCGTACGTGGGCAGATAAATAGACGCCACCGATCATCTCCTGCGCGAACAGCTCAATCTCTCCGCGCCACCTCATTACGGGAAGACGCCGGCGCGCACGCAATTGCCGCTGCGGTTCACTTTTGTTCGCGCCGCTGCAGCACGCTTTGTGCTCCCCCCGGCTCCTCGCTTGTGGGTGCGAAGGGAGAGCGCCCCTCCCACCGCACCCCGCGTGCCGGCGGCTCCTTTGCCCGCCCTGCGCACCTTGGCGCGAGCCGACCAGCTCGACTCGCGGCGCGGCGTGCGTCATGCACCGACCGCGACTTGGGAAATTATTGGTTGCTGCCAGGCTAATGCTGCTCGCTCTTTCTCCAGCGGGGCCGTTTGTTATTTCGGCCGCGGATGCACTGCACCCCTTCCAAACCAGCCACCGCGCCCACGTCCCGCACTGATGTCTTTTTCAGAGAGAGAGACCCCCCTCCCCTTGCCAAGGACAGCGCCGGAACAGTGGTAACAGGAACTCCAGTGAGCTAGATCCCGGAGCGAGCTCAGGGGGGTTTGACCGTGGAAATTATTCGTTGCGTAGCCATAACTTGAGGCCGCTACGAAGTGCTCTAGGTACGTTGATCACGCCGTTGGAATAGTTGCGCGCTCATCCGGACCAAGTGTTGGGTTTATTCGCCACGGCTCCGTGATCTGGCGAAAAGCCCGATATGCGAAAGCCAGTCCTTCTTAAGTCACGGACTGGCTGACGATGCGCGTTGAAGAGCACTGGAACTTAGAGGGGCGGTCATTGGCATGAATACATGTGGCCTCTGTGTGAAGTGTTGCACCGTGCTGCGTCGTGCCTCGTAACAGTTTCTTCAGGGTTAGATGAGTCCGTGAGAGGTGAAATACTATGAAGAATGCAAGCACCTCATTACCCATTGCCAAATCGTGCAGAAAATATGCTTCCAGTTTGGGGCATATCGAAGAAGACGCGGTCCAGACAAACAGCCCGGTTCGTTTACAGCCGGGCCGCTGAGCCAAAAAAGACGAAGGAATCTCTCCTGTCCCATGGGCCTAGTAAAAGCGTCGGAATTGTTCTTGTTCGAGCTCGGACAAAGACGCTCAGGTCTCCGAATGGAGGCAGTGCGCACGCGACGCGGCAGGCGAAGAGGTGCTGTTCCCTATCTGTCCGCCGCATCTGGCCGCGACCTCCCTGGCGCGCGAGCGTCCCCCCGACGCGCAGCGGTAGGGGGGCGCCCAGCGACGACCCCCGCGCGCGAAACGTGCGCGTGCGTGGCACCGAGCCGGCCACGCGGGCGACACTCGCGACCCCCCGGGCCCCCCTCACAACCCGGCGGGCGCACCCAGCAGAGACCACCTCCGCCGAGACGCTCCAGCGAGGGGGTGGGAGGGACAGTGCAAAAACAAAGTCGTAAAAGTGCCCACGCGCGCGGTGGCCTCTCGCTTTCGCCGCTGGCCCAGCTCCTCCAGAGTCCTCTGGGCCGGCCGCGGCTGCCGGACGCGGGCCGCCACAATCTCGCCGTCCGAGAGGAGATGCCGATAAGCTGCCACAACGACGACTGAATGGGGCTCGTCCGCTGAATGCGGTTTTTCGCCTTGCTCGCCACGACGCAACGTTTGTGCGTTTCCTTTTTACTGTGCGTGCGTGTATGTAACCCGAGTCCATCTGCGAGATTATTTTAACGTGTCCACTTTTTCCGTTGACTTAGTGACTTGCAATCCCGCGTTAGTTTGCTTCTACTTCTCCCACAGAAACGCACGCTTAGAAAGTGGCGAACATTTATTCACGGAATAATTTCACCTTGACAAATTACACATAGTCAAGTGCGATAGTCGGTTCAAAGACGCGCAGGCCTGCTCCGTTGCTTCTCTGTTGCCAGTACGATACTGTAATCGTGCGCCATCGTAATCATGTAGTGAGGAGCTGACTGACACGCTAGCATGTACGTGCGCATTCCGCTTGCAATTGGCTGGTTTATGGCCTTTGATATTTCGATTGTCTTGCTAACAGGTTGTTACCCCAAGGAGGCCGCCGCGGTGGCTCAGTGGTTATGGTGGTCGGCTGCTGACCCGAAAGACGCGGGTTCGATCCCGGCCGCGGCGGTCGAATTTCGGTGGAAGCGAAATGCTAGAGGCCTGTGTACTGAGGGATGTCAGTGCACGTTAAAGAACCCCAGGTGGCCCAATTATACGAAGCCCTCCACTACGGCGTCCCTCATAGCCTGAGTCGCTTTGGGACGTTGAACCCCCCAAACCTAGACCAAAGAGGTCGATTGTGGTCGCCAAAGTGCACCGATTCTCGAGTAAACCTGGAAATGAATGCACGACATACGGTAGCCATTGTTGCGATTGCTGCTGCCTGTCAGCAAAGCCCCAGAGAAATGCACTGAAAAAGCGTGCAGGAGAAATCCATGCGAATCCGGTAGTATCAACAGTGAGCAACGTCTTGCAGCTATAATCAACGCCAACAATAGTAACTGTACAAAAGGAAGCAGTTGCATAGCCATCCGCTCTCTTACGACGATGAAGTTGGATTTTTGTGCGAATAATTTATACGCCCTGCCGATAACTTTCATTCTGGGCAGAGATTACATGCTCTTGTTCCACCAGTCCTCTCTGTTCAAGGCAAGCTTGGCAACAATAAAACCGAACGCGATCGTCTTTGCAGACTTCTGAACTTTGGACATAGACTTTGAGCAGTGCAAGATGCTATATGAGTGAGTAGGTGTGGTTTGGGGCAGGGGCGGATTTATGGGTCACTCTTGGACGGGCGGTTGGGGGGGGGGGGGGAGGGGTCATTTGAACTATGTATTTCTTGGACGTTTTTCGTGACATAATGCGGTTCAGCATGGTGTTCCTATGTAAAATTTCTCGCGAGGAGAGAGGGAGACCCCTCCTCCATATATATCCGCCTCTTGTTTGGGGCTAAAGTCAGTGCTTGTCACGTAGCCGCCGACCCGGTTCTAGTAATCTAGCCCGTGCATCGTGTCGATATGCGGGTAGACACAACAATTTTTTTTTGTATTGCTGTAATAGAAAAGGAAAGCCGCCTATCGGCATTAACTTTTCTCGAGCCGCCTTCTTTGCTCTATTAAGCTGCTTGTTCACTTGGTGCACTGCCGCTTTTACTTGAGCACTTTGTGCGGTGCATGCGTGTGGCGTCGTCCAGCCTGAGGGACCTTATCTGCGGTCCCAGGCGAAAACTTTTATGGGGAGGGGGGCGGCTAGCGTCTCTCTGTAATGGCGGTCACGTACGCGGCTCGCGCGACATGGCGACTGGCCCATATTCATTCATGAGGTTTCCGCAAGTGCGGTTTTGCCACCGTTGGGCGGCCAGGAAGGAGCGAGACCGGCCGGAATGTCAGAGGCACAAAGGGCTCGCGTAAGCCTCGCGCGCACTGGGTCCGCGGCGATGAAGACGTCCGGACCTGTTGCGGAGCAGACAGGCACCACCGCGGCGGGGGGCTTCGAGGAATCCGGCCTGGATGGCCCTTTGTGCGCGGGGTCACCCAGCGGCCTGCTCTATTGAGTTGTCAGCTCGGATGAGCAAGCGGCCATAGCAGGCGGCCGCCGGAAGGGGGCCCGCTGGCGCCCAACTGGGTGGAGCGCTTGATTTAGACAAGGCTCGCGAAACGGCGCTTTCTCGCCCTCTCCGTGACGGAAGGAACGGCCACCTTGGGTCCCGAAAATCCGGCACCGACCGGTGGGGGCTGACAAAACGGCCGCCAGACGCCCGGTTCTGGGAAGAGCGGCGAGGGCAGTGCTGCGCGAGGTTTATTTTTCCCGATCGCGGGTGGGTGGCGGAGGGGTCACGGCTGGGGGAGGCGGCTTTATGGAGCGCCGGCTGCCATTGTGTGGACTTCCTCCTTTTCCGACGCCGGTTATTAAACGCGCGGGCGCGGCGCGACCCCCCGTGGCGCACGTCTGGGCCGCCCTTCGTGGGAGCGAGGGGCCTGGCAAGGGTTCGCCAGGGTGCGCGTCTGACGGGTAATTGGCGGCAGACCCAGCACCGAGAGAAAGACGCGTGCGGTTCTTGCGCGACATGCGCATCTGAGAAGCGATGCGAGCATGGCCAAACCGCCCTTGAACTCGCGCCACATTTCGCTGCCGCACCGTTTGCTGCTCGCCGAGATGAGACGTGCTGTCGCGGGCGTGTCGCTGAGCGCGCACTCCTGTCTTGTCCCCAGGGGCAGCCCCGGGCGGCGGCGCAGGCACGCCCTCGTCGTGGCGCTCTTCGTCCGGCAGCCCCGAGGACGAGCTGACGTCGGCGTCGCTGTCGCCCCCGCCCTCGCTGCTGGCCGGCGGACCGGCGTCGGCCTCCGACTCCGAGCTGTCTTTCACCATCGGCGTCACCGAGGCGACGCCCTACGCCTGCCACTTCTGCGACAAGGCCTTCCCCAGGCTCAGCTACCTCAAGCGCCACGAACAGGTAACCACCTCGCGGGGTGCTCGCATGCGCCGGCGTGACACTGCCCCGGGCGGCTATGCTGTGTTGGTCCAATTCCCCCCTGCATCCAATACACCATTAAGTGGCAAATTACGGGCGGCTCATGCTGGACCACCCGCGCATCTCCCTTCGCCGCAGGAAACGCGTGCCCTCGCGGAGCAGCGCCATTGGACGGGGACGCATATACGGGATCACTTTACGCGAAGCTTCGGTCGGCGCGTGCTGTGCGCCAACAATGCCCGCTTTTATTAGCTATTTGCCTCGGCAATTTCTGGCGCAGTGCGCGAGGTATGCAGTGAGGCCCTTTCGCAGGAGGACTTGTCCGTCTGCCCTCCGTTGACAATTGTCTCGCGCGCGGAGCGCTGCCGGCCGGCCGGGAGAGTGGCCAGCCTATAAAAAAGGCTATAAATCTTTGACGAGAGGGGTCGCTTTCCACCCGCTCAGCGCCGGCAGCAGTACGGAGACATAAAGCGGCTCCCCACGAGCAGACGCTGACCAGACCTCGCTCCGGGCTCCCATGAGAGCGAGATCGAGTCCCAGCCCGCAATGCGGTTACCCGATCCACATTAACGTGCTTACGCCTAATCCAGGACCCGCGAATATCATGGCCACCGGACCTGACGCTGTGGGGACGACGAAAAACAAAATAAACCAGAGAGAACGGCGGAGGTGCGACAACGCAATTTAGATCATCTAATTTGAGGCATCCCTGGCTTGGCCACGCGGCCGGCCAAACTGGATTAGCGCCGGCCGGTTACCTCTCGGGCAGTGCGCGCTGTCCCGCCGTGCCATTCGGCCTGTTTATCTGGCCGGCCCGCTAATGGGCGGCAACTCGCCGTCAATCGTGACTGCCTACCGTCGGGATGGAGGACCGGGAAGCACTGGGGCCCACTGATCTGGCCACCTTGCGACGCGCACACGTCCATACCTCGGCACTTACGGGCTTACGCGAGTGCAAATGAGCTTTGCGCGAGGACGCCTATGCGTGACAAGCTCGGAGGCGAGGACTAACTACCATTGTCTGCTCTGGGGGGCGCAGCAAAGCCTCCCGCCGGCGCTAATGAGAGCACGCAATCTAGAGCTGGATGCACTTTCTGCCCGCACTTCCTTTCGTCTATACCCCGCACCGAGACGCCGCCTGGGCAAGTTTTGGCAGTGTTCGAAGTACGCCGCATCTGATGGTCATGCGCGGCGTGCTTATTTGAAGAAAACGAGCCCTTAAGCGAGGGCGCCTCACAGTCACCGTTTTACAGTTGGCAAAGCTGCAGCATACTGTCTAGCTATTGGGAGACCGCAGCGCACTGTACGCGAGAACCTGGCATGCTTTTTCAACAACTTCAAGCACAGTTTCATGAGCACGCAACAAATGTAAAATCTTTTGTTCACCATTGCGACGCATAGCTAAAGATGGGTTCAGTCGCCATTGCATTCCGTTCTGGGTTTTCTCTGAACAAGGCGCGCATTTCAATGACTGGATTCTGTGTCTACCACGCTGAAAAGTCAAATATAGGAGAAAGAACCGTGCACTTTCGCACGCATGATGAGACTCCATGAGATAACATTGTATAATCAATTATTGTACTTCCACTTTGCAACGAACACGCGTGGGTTATTGATTACAGATGCTGCGTAGTTAATGGCTTCTAACATTTTAGACAGCCCCAGTTTCTCTTAACATGCTCCAGAATATCGGCGGTTTGGTCTTCCATTATCAATGAGGGGCCGGTAATCGAAGCCGCCGCCTCCACATTAATCGCAGAACTGCGGCCCTATAGTTCACAGGAGCGATAGCCAGCGCCTGTATAGTGTCGACTCGTGCGTGGGCATATCACGCGCTTCCGCGACAGTGCACGAGGAGGACGACGGGTCTGAGGCCTTGCTCGTTACCGCAGGTGCACAGCGACCGAATGCCGTTTCGCTGCGACTTCTGCCAGCGGCTGTTCAAGCACAAGCGCAGCCGCGACCGCCACGTGAAGCTGCACACGGGCGACCGCAAGTACCGGTGCTCGCAGTGCGAGGCCGCCTTCTCCCGCTCCGACCACCTCAAGATCCACATGAAGACCCACGACCATGCCAAACCGTTCCAGTGCGCCATGTGCAATCGCGGCTACAACACGGCGGCCGCGCTCACATCGCACATGCAGAACCACCGCAAGAGCGCCGCCGCCGTCACCAATGGCCTCGAGCCGTCGGCCGCGCTCTCCCGGCCGGGCTCCAGCCTGGCCTCGGCCAACGGAGTCCTCGCCGTGCTGACCAACCCTGCCGACGGAGGATCGGTTAGTATACCACGCAAATCACGCCCAGTATACTTACTTCCATGCCCGCCATGTGTTCGCGACCTCACGACGGATGTAAAGGTAAAAGGTTTGCACCAAGAGCCCGAAAAAGATTGTGTCCACCGTGCCACCCGCGGTCCCTAGAAAGAGTCGAGCTCCAGCTGCTTTTTCTTCTGTGACGTCGCGCCAGCGCAGCATCTCGCCTGCTTTTGCGTAGGCCCCTACTATTTTTTTTTCCTTTCGAGCCGCGTTACCACCCTTCAGACAACAGCCGCCCAACTGATCCCCTAAAACGATGCAGGTGGCAGCTGGATTAAAAGTTCAGGCGCACCCTTACAAAAATTTCTTTATACATCTATAGACTGTCCATAGACATCTGTCTATAAAGTCTATAGACTCTCTATAGACACCCTAGAGAGCAGTCTACAGGCAATAGAAACCCTATAGATAGTCTATACACAATCTATAGATTTATGGTCATACAATTTTAGTAGACTTTTGTCTATAGAAAGTCAATAGACTATGAATGGACACAAATAAATGTCTATAGGAAGGCAATAGAGGCTATAAGAAGTCTATAGACTGTCTATAGACCATTTTTGTAAGGGCAGAGGCCTTATAACTTTTCATGTACCGCGGTATCGACCCTTTATTGTACCTTTCGTTTCATACTTCATTAAAATTGGGGACCACGTTCGTTCTTTGTCACACGGATCGGTTTTATACCGCCGTGTCTTCCAACCACACTGAAATCTGGGGCATGTTGCTATCGAGAGGGCGATTTCTGCTTTAGATGTGAAGGATATTTAGATATCCGAAGTTTGGAGCACCCTTCTTGACGCATTTCTGCTGCGGAACACGCAGTCATGTAGTACCACGCCGGTGTCGCCAATACGTGCAGGAAATGCCCTTCACTCCCCACTGCTAATACAGGCGCCGGTCTTTTGCAGACGTCCATGTCACGGGACGACAGCTCCTCGTGTTCGACTGACAAGCTAAGCCTAACCGGTGGGAGCCCAGGCCCGGGAAGCGTTGATGTCCAGGCAAACGGATGCAAATCGGTAAGTCCAAGCATCACCTGCACCGTGTAAATTACATTCACGCTGTAGTATGAATTTGAATTGAAGGTCGCATGCATAACCTCGCACACGTACTAATTACATAGGCTGTTTCAGGTAACTTATATGTAAATTTAAACGTTTCTTAGCATTTCTGCGAGCGCTCGTCTGTGTCTGTGTGTGTGAGAGAGAGAAGCCTACGTCTGTTTCACGTCCGGAGTGCAATTTTGCATCTTTTCTAGCAACGTGCAATTTACACGAAAATAAACAGCGTGGGTTACCGGTAAACGGCCGTTGATAGCAAATTAGTCAAATGTTTGAGGGGAATCCCCCAAGGTGGAGCAAATTTGTAATAAGGGAGTAATTACTCATTGAAATCCACCCGAGCAGCGGTCCCGGGTTCGAACCATGGACCAGGACGAATTTTTCTTTAACTACGAATTTTCTGAGAAAGCTGTATAGCTTTCCGTTGAAGCCGTATGGCTGCGCTCGGGTTGATAGCAAATTAGTGCTTTTATGGCTCATCGTGTGTAACAGGTGTCTGTTCAAAATTTCATTGCGGACAAGCGAATGATGCGAAGCATATCGGCGTACACGACTCTGTCTCTTAATCCATTTGTGCAGATTTTTAACGTTTCGTTATACCTGGATAAACGAAAGGACAACAGTATCCCAGTGTATATTGATTCTTTTACCCTCACATTGGCAACGTTTTAGCAGATTACTATAGCTCCGTGCGACCTCTGTTCACTTCTTTGTGCTTGCAAACATTCACTGACAACATGACGGCACGCAAACAGCCTCATCGACAGCTCGCCAGTTGTATTCGTGTGGAGATTGCCAGGATGCGCACGTGCTACGATAGGCGACGAAAAAGCTTTTGAACCCAGTCTGACTCCACGCTTGGAATTCAGTCGTGCGGTTCAATCTGTGTAATCCGCAGGCACTGCGCTGGCGCCTATACATAATCTCTGCTGGGATTTGGGTGGATACAGATCCGAATGAAACCTGAGCCATGCAGATCTGAAATGCGGACGCCCTATTCTTCCTTTAGCGAAGCAAAAAGAGCTCTATTGTCCATCTATTCTTCAAGGGAAGGCAAGAAAGAAAAAAAAAAGACTAAAAAGAAGTCCACATCCAACTGTTTGGTATACGGATTCCCGGTTGTTGTCCGACTCGGTGAGACTGCACCGGGTGGGAAAATGGCTTGGATTTGCATGCGACGGGTCACGTTGTACTGCTAGAATGTAACGATCGAAGAAACGGTAAAGTACGAAGAAGGAAAGGAAGATCGCACGCGCTTCTCTTTTCGGATCGAAACGAATAGCAGGCGAGGCGGGGGCTCAGAGGACGGCGCGCTTTGTTTGCCGAGCTGGCCGCCTCGTGAGGTTTATTTTTATTTTGGCAAGAGGGGAAGAGTCTACGTGGAGCTTCTTGCGTAGCGCCCGGTCACTCGGAGATTGTATCGAACAGCTTTCTTCATATTCCTCCCGACTCACGTTCGGCATATTCAAAATAGATTACTCGGCGTCCTGAGAGGAAAAAAAAAGGGGCGGCAGGCGACGCGAAGAAGAGAAGCCAATTCGGCCCTTCGTTGCAGTCGGGTGTGTTTGTGCCTTCGTCTGTTGCGGTGGTCCTGACGTCCCGCTCTTCTCCGCAGATGTCCGAGCGGCCCGGCAGCTCGAGTCCCCGCGAGGAGCCCCTGGCGTGCGGCTTCTGCAGCCGGCGTGACTTCGGCAGCCTGGAGGCGCTGCAGGCGCACGTGCGCGCCTCGCACGTGCCCTTCTCGGCAGCGTCGCTGGTGGGGCCGTCGCACGGGGGTCCCCTGCGGCCCGAGCCCAGCGGTCGCGCCGCGTCCCGCCATTCGCCGCCGGCCGCCACCACGGCCGCGTCGCTGGTGGACGCGTCGTACGAGTGCGAGTATTGCGGCATGAAGCTGCCCAGCGTGCACGCCCTGCAGACGCACACGCTGGCCGCGCACAGCTTCAGCGAGGTGCTGAGCAAGCGCGTGTCGGTCATGATGGGCGCCGACTCCGGCGGCGGCGGGCCCCTACTCTGCAGCCAGTGCGGCGCCGCGTCTCCAGACTTCGAGTCGTTCCGGGCGCACCTGGCGTCCCACCTGGAGGGCCGCATGTCCCGCTGCTGCCCCGAGTGCCGCGCCGAGTTCCCGTCCTCGCAGCAGCTCGAGGCGCACGTGGCCGCGCACTTCCTGGCCACGTCGGTCGAGTACGGCTGCCAGGCGTGCCTCAAGCTCTTCCCGCGCCCCGACGAGCTGCAGAAGCACTTGCTCGACGTGCACGCCCACCACCTGTACCGCTGCGCGCTCTGCCGCGACGTCTTCGACTCCAAGGTCGGCGTGCAGGTGCACTTCGCCGTCAAGCACAGCAACGAGTGCCAGGTGTTCAAGTGCAGCGCGTGCAACGCCGCCTACCGGTCCGAGCCCGAGTTCGCGCTCCACGTGCAGGTGACGCACTTGGCCAAGGCGGCGCCCTACCGGTGCCTGCTGTGCGACCAGACGTTCGCCAGCGAGCCCCTGCTGCAAAGCCACCTGGACACGCATGGCAAGCAGTTTGCGTGCGCCCTCTGCAGCCAAGCCTTTCACGTTGAGTTCCTGCTCGAGAAGCACATGCAGGCCTGCCACGCGGCCGACCTCACCTTGCACCCGGACGGAGTGCAGAACCTGAGCGTCAAGCCGAGGGTCAAGGACGCCAAGTGCGACATCTGCGACCAGGCGTTCGGCACGGACGCCCTCCTGTCGGCGCACCGCAAGCAGGTGCACAACGTGCGCTCGCAAAAGTCGGTGAGCCTGCTGTGCGCGTACTGCAACGAGCCATGCAAGTCGCGCTCGGACCTGGAGAACCACATGAAGAGCCACACGGCAAGCCCCAGCAAGCATAAGTGCAACATCTGCGACGAGATGTGCCCTTCGGCGACCACGCTGGCCGAGCACAAGCTGACGCACTGCAAGGTGGTCAAGGGCTCCACGTGCGCCGGCTGCCGCGAAGTACTGCGCTCCGAGGAACAGTTCTTCTCGCACGTCAACTCGCACGGCGGCGGCCCCATGCTGCCGCTTCCCTGCGTGGTGTGCCGCCAGACGCTCATGTCGCAGGTGGAGCTGCGCATGCACGCACGCTTCCACGTGGCCCACTGCGACAAGGGCTCGCTCTGCTGCGTCTGCGAGCGACCCCTGGACGCAGCCAGTCGCATCATCACGGGCCGCCAGCAGGAGCGCCAGTCGTTCATGTGCAAGGACTGCTTCCATGCCAAGGGCGTCCAGGACCAGGGCCGCTGCCCCGAGTGCCGCATCAAGTTCGAGTCGCCGCTCGAGCTCGAACAGCACGTGCGCAGCAGCCACGGCGGCTGAGCGCCCTGCCGTCCCTAGTTCCCTCCGCCACCGGTGTGCGCGCCAGCAGCGCGCTTCTCCCAACAATCAAACGCGCCTCCTCGTTGTTAACTTATTGCGCCTTCCGCGCGCGGCGCGCCTGTCTTCGCAGCGCAGGATCGAGAGAAAGCTGCGCAAAGTATTCCTCCTAATATATCTCACCATCTTGTCAATGGCGTATGTGGGCCTGAGGCTGCTTATGTCCGAGTGCTACTCTGGTGCGGAATTTAACAGCCCTGTAAATACAAGTTATCCACATCAATCACCATGTTTTTGTTCAGTGTGTGTCCAAAACATAAAGCAGGGTATGGAACTGCACACATATGCTGCGGTTGTTTTATGCCTTGGTATGATACTCTTCATCAAGCACGTTTGTAACACTGAATATACCACAGCCAAATATGAATAGTCTATTCTTCCCAGTGTTCAAGTTTCAGTGTTTGTGTTTACAAAGACATCATTTCTTTTCTTACATGGCTATACTATATCAATTACATTTTTTTACGTTTTGCCTATGTGGTTTACAAGGTTCACGAGGCAAATAAAGTTCATATTTTTAAGGAAACCAAGATTCTTCTTCGTTCTCATTAACACACGAATACCCTTGACTGCATGCGTTGGAGAACATATGCAATAATAAATTACAGTGACTGCATTTTAGTAGGGTGACATGTGGAGGGTAAGTACTGTTTACCTTAGTAGCAATCTTACAAGAATTGCTCTAAATAACCAAATTAACTTCAGGGACATCAAGGAACACAAGCTTGCTGACGTTAACGAGTTGGCACATTTTGTCGCATTGCTATAGGCAGCATTTTTGCCATTCTCCATGGATATTTTTATCTTTTACCACAGGGGATATAAAAAGGTAAGAGCAAGCACCGCCGTGTGGGATCAAGGTCATTAACATTTTTCCGTGGCAGAAACTCACGCTTGCTCGCATAATTCTATCTCCTCACCCCGAGGATAAAATTACGGAGGGCACTAAGGCTACTATGTGGTTTGAAAGCGAAAGCATGTTGTTTTTAATTTTTTCCTTTTTATTCATTTTTATTTTTTCTCTTCCTTTCTAATTACATACCTGCTCATTAGCATACACTCGTCAGGCAACACGTGTACTAGGTTCACCGTTCTTCGCCTAGAGGCAACGCGGTTTCCTGCGTTGTCCCTAAATCTAAAGTAGCTTTACCTTTATACCTTTAACTTTACCTGGATGGATGGATGGATGGATGGATGGATGGATGGATGGATGGATGGATGGATGGATGGATGGATGGATGGATGGATGGATGGATGGATGGATGGATGGATGGATGGATGGATGGATGGATGGATGGATGGATGGATGGATGGATGGATGGATGGATGGATGGATGGATGGATGGATGGATGGATGGATGGATGGATGGATGGATGGATGGATGGATGGATGGATGGATGGATGGATGGATGGATGGATGGATGGATGGATGGATGGATGGATGGATGGATGGATGGATGGATGGATGGATGGATGGATGGATGGATGGATGGATGGATGGATGGATGGATGGATGGATGGATGGATGGATGGATGGATGGATGGATGGATGGATGGATGGATGGATGGATGGATGGATGGATGGATGGATGGATGGATGGATGGATGGATGGATGGATGGATGGATGGATGGATGGATGGATGGATGGATGGATGGATGGATGGATGGATGGATGGATGGATGGATGGATGGATGGATGGATGGATGGATGGATGGATGGATGGATGGATGGATGGATGGATGGATGGATGGATGGATGGATGGATGGATGGATGGATGGATGGATGGATGGATGGATGGATGGATGGATGGATGGATGGATGGATGGATGGATGGATGGATGGATGGATGGATGGATGGATGGATGGATGGATGGATGGATGGATGGATGGATGGATGGATGGATGGATGGATGGATGGATGGATGGATGGATGGATGGATGGATGGATGGATGGATGGATGGATGGATGGATGGATGGATGGATGGATGGATGGATGGATGGATGGATGGATGGATGGATGGATGGATGGATGGATGGATGGATGGATGGATGGATGGATGGATGGATGGATGGATGGATGGATGGATGGATGGATGGATGGATGGATGGATGGATGGATGGATGGATGGATGGATGGATGGATGGATGGATGGATGGATGGATGGATGGATGGATGGATGGATGGATGGATGGATGGATGGATGGATGGATGGATGGATGGATGGATGGATGGATGGATGGATGGATGGATGGATGGATGGATGGATGGATGGATGGATGGATGGATGGATGGATGGATGGATGGATGGATGGATGGATGGATGGATGGATGGATGGATGGATGGATGGATGGATGGATGGATGGATGGATGGATGGATGGATGGATGGATGGATGGATGGATGGATGGATGGATGGATGGATGGATGGATGGATGGATGGATGGGCGGGCGGGCGGGCGGGCGGGCGGGCGGGCGGATGGATACGGCTGAACACTTTAAATCGGGTGGTGGCTGAAGCCACCTAGCCATGACTTATGAAATTTTACTCTTCTCTGGATTTCAGCCACCAATCAGATAACCTTCGCTTGGTTACTTCTAACCTCTTAAAATCTACTTTCCCTCCACTGTCCTTAAACCCCAATGCCTTGGATAAATCAGCCCCGCTGCTTTCCACTCTATAGGGTAAGCCCTTTACAGAAAAGTATCCAATAACTGAACAGCAGTAGGGGGGGGGGGGGGGGGGATCAGCAGTTATCAGTTGAGAAAAAAGGTTGAAGAAACAGAGAGAGTTTTGTGGAAAACAGGGATGCTGACCAAATCAGCACTGGGAACATACAGGATTTTTAAGCAGGAAGTTGCCAAAGAAAATATCTATGATAATTGTAGGGGAAGCTCTTTGTTGTTTGAGGCCAGGACGGGACTTTAATCTGCCAGTCAGCGCCATCTGGTTTTAAAATGAGTAATCACACAGTAGGACGGAGCAGACAAGCCGTTTGAGCGTGGTCGCAGGCTCAGCTTTCTGTTGAGTTCGTACACTTTCCGTTTCAGATTTAGTGTTCCGATGAACAGCTTTTCGAGATTAGTTTAGCAACACGACTTGATCGCCGCAGTTGCTTACCAGTGTCGATACCGGCCGTGCCGTCACACCACTGCGGGAAACATGCCACCGATGACGCTGCGCTACGGGTTTCGAAGCAAAACGCTTTAGTGTTTTTTTTCCCCTCCCATTGGCCTGAAAACGGCGGAATAATTATCACAGGATATTACCTGCACGTCAATAAGGAAACATAGTTCAGGAGCGTAAATTACTGGGCTAGTTGGTTCATAATGTTGTCAGGGTGGAACCAGCGGAACACAGACGCAGGACAAGAAAAGGAGGTACACACACCACACCGCTGGACTTGCAACTGATTTATTTCGAAGAAAACCACCACATTTAAAGGATTCCCTGCGCAAGCGCACACTCTGGATGAAGGGAACAACTGTATTAAGATAAAAGAAAGTTATATTCTTTATCCGTGATAAAAACCGAGGGATCGCTGACACACTTTTCCTTGTTTTTCCTGATTAGAAACGCTTCAAGAATTTCACGCTCTCGTCTTGTTCTCCCCCGACCGATAATGCTCGTGCGGTGAAGCAAAGGAGAACATCCCTCGCATACCTTAACATGCAAGGCTAAATTGCTGCCAGTGCCTGAATTGAACGTTGTTCGGTGCTGCCTCAGACGTTCATTGATGCACCCTCCGGTTTGCCCGATGTAGGTTTTCCCACAGGACAATGGGATGCAATATACCACCCCTACTTCACACGAAGTGAACCTCGTCTGGTGCTTGGTTTTACAGGTCCCCTTTTTCTGCGGACCACCAGACATACGGGCGCACAAACCAGATAGTTTCCGGGGGGCAGAAAAAACCGCTGTGACACCGAATTTTTGTGCCACTTTTTTTAGACCATGCGATGTCTTGTGGCAGTAAGGAAGCACTTCAATCTTCTTCCTGTCCTCTTGCGATGGACTAGCAGACTTAGCCGACAGTTTCTTCATCTTATTCCCCAGTGATTCAGCCACTGCAAGCAAAACCGACGAGGGAAACCCAGAATCTGACAACCGCGCGACCTGCTCGGCCAGACTTTGCTGCATGACATGTGGGCAACTTTTCTTGAGAGCGTTCGAAAAACACAAATTTGCGATGCTGCGCTTCACCAGCTTCGAATGCGCCGATTCATATGGCAAAAGCGACTTTTTAGTCCTGGGCGAATATTTCCAACACACGTGCCCATCGGGTAAAAAAGTCAATTCTAAATCAAGGAACCTAATGGTCTTGTCAGATGGAATCTCTTTGGTAAAAGCCAAGTTGTTAGAGCATGCGCTAAAAACATTTAAAAGCTGGTCTGCCACAAGAGTGAGCTTGTCAGTTTCATTTAATTTTAAAATGACTAGAAAATCGTCCACATATCTGAAAACCCTAATAACACGTGTGTCTTGAATGGAATCCTGTAGAATCGAGTCAATTTTTGCTAAAAAAATTTCGCACAGAAATGGCGCTACACACGAGCCAATGCAGATACCTCAGTTTTGCACCACGTACTTGCTGTCATATTGAACAATTGTCGAATTTAAATACACCTTCAACAGCTCAAGGAAAGATTCCAGAGATATGCCACACTTGTTCTGGAAGGAAATTGTCCACGTTTTTTCAATTAATTCGCGTACAGCACAAAAGAGTTCATCATGCGGAACAGAGTAAAACAAGTCCTCAATGTCCAAAGAGAAGGCTGCATTGGCACCGGGAAAACCGGAACAGAGGCACTCCACCAGGTTCAGTGAGCTCCTCACCCTAAAGGGATCCGTCGGCACCAGACCATCGAAGGAAACCTTGAGGTAGTTGGAGACCACTTTTTGCCACGAGCCTTCTTCTGTAACGATGGCCCTGAACGGATAACCAGGCTTATGAGTTTTAGCGCTGAAGAACACCCGCAGGACGTCTTGATCACTCTTCCGAACTTCTTCTTCAAGGCGACGCAAATTCAGCCGATTTAATAGCCCCAATGCCAGAGCCTTAGCCTTTCGTGGTTTTAAGTCTGAATTCCTGAAGTTCTTCTCGATAGCCTCGGTGGCTTTTGTCTTAAAAAGTGAAGAAGGCAAAACCACGAACCCACCTTCCTTATCTGCTTGCAGAAGGCTGAGGCCCTCCTGCTGGAAATGGTTGACCAAGGGGCGAAGATCCTTGCTTCTTTTATGTCGGCTGGGCCAAGTCCGTGCAAGACAGCCGACTCCCTCCGAGACGCAGTAACTCTTCTCCTCAGGAGGTGCCTTTCCAGCAATACTGTGCACAGCTGCCAGAAGTTCATGCTTTCGAACCTGCGGCTCCAGGGCGTACTTAGGGCCAAGCTTCAGTAGGTTGTCGAACTCCGATGGAAGGGAGGCTCCTTCTAGGTACGTCACAGCTGTCCTTGTTTCAGGCTCTCTCGGTTGTTTCAGGCTCTCTCGCGGTTGTCAGATTCTGGGTTTCCCTCGTCGGTTTTGCTTGCAGTGGCTGAATCACTGGGGAATAAGATGAAGAAACTGTCGGCTAAGTCTGCTAGTCCATTGCAAGAGGACAGGAAGAAGATTGAAGTGCTTCCTTACTGCCACAAGACATCGCATGGTCTAAAAAAAGTGGCACAAAAATTCGGTGTCACTGCGGTTTTTTCTGCCCCCCGGAAACTATCTGGTTTGTGCGCCCGTATGTCTGGTGGTCCGCAGAAAAAGGGGACCTGTAAAACCAAGCACCAGACGAGGTTCACTTCGTGTGAAGTAGGGGTGGTATATTGCATCCCATTGTCCTGTGGGAAAACCTACATCGGGCAAACCGGAGGGTGCATCAATGAACGTCTGAGGCAGCACCGAACAACGTTCAATTCAGGCACTGGCAGCAATTTAGCCTTGCATGTTAAGGTATGCGAGGGATGTTCTCCTTTGCTTCACCGCACGAGCATTATCGGTCGGGGGGAGAACAAGACGAGAGCGTGAAATTCTTGAAGCGTTTCTAATCAGGAAAAACAAGGAAAAGTGTGTCAGCGATCCCTCGGTTTTTATCACGGATAAAGAATATAACTTTCTTTTATCTTAATACAGTTGTTCCCTTCATCCAGAGTGTGCGCTTGCGCAGGGAATCCTTTAAATGTGGTGGTTTTCTTCGAAATAAATCAGTTGCAAGTCCAGCGGTGTGGTGTGTGTACCTCCTTTTCTTGTCCTGCGTCTGTGTTCCGCTGGTTCCACCCTGACAACAATAAGGAAACGCTCGCAAGCAAACAAACTTTGTAGCAATGCGCGGGGTTAAAATTCAAGCGGACTTCTGCGCACTACACTTGCTACGCACAGTAAATTTGTTACGCATTTGTTTTTTATGCTTTAAAAAACTACGCCATTGTCTTAATCCGGCCGAAATCAGTCCACTTTGGTTGTACTTCGCGGGTCGTAATTTATAACACATGGTGTGTGTTTGACGGTAAACCAGTGGAAACTTAACTGGGCATGAAACAAATACCTTTCCTTGCGCCTTATTACATGCGTGCTACAATATAGCTTACGACCGTGTAGGACTGCCATTACATGCTTTCCATCGAGCTTCCCACTCTTCGTGCTTTCGAGATTAACAGCAGGCGTGAGTTCCGCAGGTGCATAATGTATATCATGCAAAGAAAAAAAAATTGGAGGACGCTTAAGCTTCGTCCTTAACAGTGAAATGCGACAGCGTGTCGCTGCCCCGCCGCGGTGGCTCAGTGGTTAGGGCGCTCGACTACTGATCCGGAGTTCCCGGGCTCGAACCCGACCGCGGCGGCTGCGTTTTTATGGAGGAAAAACGCTATGGCGCCCGTGTGCTGTGCGATGTCAGTGCACGTTAAAGATCCCCAGGTGGTCGAAATTATTCCGAAGCCCTCCACTACGGCGCCCCTTTCTTCCTTTCTTCTTTCACTCCCTCCTTTATCCCTTCCCTTACGGCGCGGTTCAGGTGTCCAACGATATATGAGACAGATACTGCGCCATTTCCTTTCCCCAAAAACCAATTAAAAAAAGCGTGTCGCAGCGTTGCCGAGGAAAACACGGAACGCCATCGCCCGTTCGGCGCGACGCGTGGCTCGTTGGAGAATTTAAGGGAAGAACGACTGTGTCACATATCTCGGCGGACATCCGAACCGGGCCGTAAGGAAAGGAAAATGAAATGAACAATTGCTTTTAAGGAAAGGAAATGACGCCTGTCACATTTCTCGCTGGACACCCGGATCGCGCCGTAAGGGAAGGAAAAAATCGATAGATCAATCAATTAATCAATCAATAAATCAATCCTTAACGCTGTCGCGTTCAAATCTTTTTCCTCACGGAGCGGTTCAGGTGTCCACCGAGATGCGCCATTTTTAGCTCACGGCCAAAGACGCTGACGCCGACGACACCGGCTTTTCTGCGACACGAGCTGCTTACGCTGTCGCGTTAAAAATTAATCTCCAATTGATGAAAAACAAATTATGACAAGCCCTTCGTTTTCTTTCCTTCTCTGCTCATGCGCCTGCAAGGCTTGCTTTGAGGCACTGCAACCATGACGTCGCTAAGACGCCGCTGCCGTGATTCAGGACGGTGGTAAGCGACCACGGAAAGACGCAGGCGTGGGGGAGACGCAGTGACCGTCTGTGACAGTCTAGTCAGCCTGAGTATGTGGTCTCTATTTTTAGGAGCCAAATATTATTAATGCGAAACATTTATAGCTCAGTTGCGTCCACAGATCTTATCCGAAAAATGGAGGCGAAACGCAAAGGCGCCCGTGTGATGTGCGATGTTAGTGCACGTTAAAGATCCCTAGGAGTCCAAAATTATTCCGGAGCCCTCCACTACGGCACCTATTACGTCCTATCTTCTCTCAGTTCCTTCTTTATCCCTACCCTTACGGCGCAGTTCGGGTGTCCACCGAAATGCGAGACAATTACTGCGCGATTTCCTCTCCTCAAAAAAAAAATTGAAAATTGGTTTTTGCGGAAAGGAAATGGCGCAGTATCTGTCTCACATCTCGGCGGACACCTGAACCACGCCGTAAGGGTAGTGATAAAGGAGGGACTGAGAGAAGAAAGCAAGGAAGAGCTAGGTGCCGTAGTGGAGGGCTCCAGAATAATTTAGACTACCTGTGGATCTTTAACGTGCACTGACATCGCACATCACACGGGCGCCTTTGCGTTTGACCTGCATCAAAACGCGGCCGCCACGATCGGGTTCGAGCCCGGGTAGGTGGTGGTGGTAGTGGTTTTTTATTGAAATAATAGTAAAAAGGAAGGAAAAGATTTTTGCTAGCCCCGGCATCTGCCATCGATACTGAAGCACCTGAGCTGGGGCAGCGGATAATAATAATAATAATAATTGGTTTTGGGGGAAAGGAAATGGCGCAGTATATATCTGTCTCATATATATATCGTTGGACACCTGAACCGCGCCGTAAGGGAAGGGATAAAGGAGGGAGTGAAAGAAGAAAGGAAGAAAAGGTGCCGTAGTGGAGGGCTCCGGAATAATTTCGACCACCTGGGGATCTTTAACGTGCACTGACATCGCACAGCACACGGGCGCCTTAGCGTTTTTCCTCCATAAAAACGCAGCCGCCGCGGTCGGGTTCGAACCCGGGAACTCCGGATCAGTAGTCGAGCACCCTAACCACTGAGCCACCGCGGCGGGGTTCCTGAAGTTGAACCAATTTTCATGTTCATTTCATGTGTCCGCATGATGACGTCAGTACAGATGAATGAATGTGTAAATGTTTAAGATAATGAGCAATCAATTAATGGTGTTATATGCCGTGATGAAAAAGGATGTCGTCACACCATTAATTAGCAGTACAATTAAGAAAATAATTAGTATAATTAAGAAAATTGAGTTAGTAAAGTTGAAAATAACGAAATTCAAAACGATGACGGCATTACTAATTCGTGTGAATAATTAAGCGAAGTTATTAGTGGGTCACGTGAGATGACCTGGAAAAATGAGTCACGTGTCGAGGTAATCACGTCACACCAAAGTTACGTAATATGACGCAAAAATTAGGGTGATGACGTCACATTAAAGCGATGACGTCACCCCGGAGCTGAGTCCCCATCGCTGCCACGTTCCTTTTCTATGCAATGGAAAGCGACGACGCCGGTTTGAGCAACAGATATCAGAGGTGCAGCCGAAATCCAGCTATGTCATCACTGATTGACCTCAATGTGGTGGCAGTATTCTCGAATACATTCACAGAAATTTTGAGCAACCGTTTATAGCATTCTGGGTGGTGTCATAGCATTTCTCTTTGCATATAGCTTACATGTTTTAGTGAAGTTGGAGGCTAGCTTGCGACAGGGGTTTGACCCATGACATATGCACCTTCAATTGCATGCTTTCTGAGACTACACTTTCCCTTAAGGTGCGGTTGAGGTGTCCGCGGATATGTCGAGATGTGAAGTTGGAGGCTAACTTACATATCTACAGCGCTAAAGACGGGACAGAAGGAACACACAAGTCACAGAGCGCTGACTGACAACTGATTTTTATTGGACGGCCAGCAACTCGCTCAGCATACTGTATTGCCATCTTGCGACAGGGGTTCGGACCGATAACATATGCACCTTCAGTTGCATAATTTAAGGCGCGGTTTAGGTGTTCACAGAGGTGTTGAGATCTGAGAGCAACTGCGTCCTTTCCTCAAAATACATGCTTTCGCATTCCTCTACGTAAGCAGGCTAGTGCCCTCAGAATTTTTCATCATCGGAAGTTGTTCCATTAAGTGCCATACAATAAAATAGTTGTTAAGAGAAAACTAGAAAACCAAGTTTATGTGTATCGGCTGCAGCGCTCTGCGAAATTTAGGGCTAGTACGATATATCAACGGCGCGACGTCTCTGACTGCTTCAACATGCCTCGCCTGCCCCTTTAATGCACCTGCTACGGTCAAAAATCAGCGCACAGAACATGTCGGACAAAAAAAGAAAAGACGGCATGCCTACCTTGAGAAAGGAAAGTGTCATCGTGAAGCACATCCTGCACCAGCGCATTTAAATGCCGAAAAATTGCTTGGGTTCGATGTAAAACAAATGAAGCTATGTGATCCATGGAGGTTAGCTTATATCGTGAAGCAAATACCGCATGAAAGTTTTCGTGACGCGTACGCAAGGAAGTATTAAGTCTGAAGCAACTGAAAAACAAAAGCGCTCCGAGTGCTGTTGAAACCGCTGTATACACAGCGAGCAACTCCTACCCAGTGAATTTTTTTTAGACAGTACAGCTTACTTCGGCTTCTTAACCATCCTGAAGGAGTCACTCGAGGAGATTCGCAGTGGTATTCTGCGTAGAAAGTTGTCAACACGTGCTGCGTGGCGCCTTACATCGCTTGTCATTCCCGCCAAAATACTTGCAGCTTCGGGCGTCGGCCGCTGGCTGACATATTTTGCCGTCTGGTCTGCCCAGCAAGTAAACATGTTACCTTACATGCGCCACGACTGGCGAAGTCGCATTGCGTTAAGTAAATAAAAGCTTGCACGACAAAGCAACGAACAAATGAGCCGCGTGCGGATTTGCCGTACTCGTCCAACCGCCTGAATTGATCTCTTTAGCCGCCCTTATTCGTGCGGCCACGGCGCAAGCAAGTAGAAAACACTCTTATTGTAGCCCTCTTCAATGTAGCCCATGCAAACGTCGCGGTACGCCGTCGGTTTTGGCGTTTTTTCAGTCGTCCGTCCGCACTTCTAGCCTGCCCCAGCTGCCTTCATGCCTTCGTCCTACCACAGAGTGCAGCGATGACCGCTAGGTGGCGGTACTGGGAGGCGGGGAAAAACACGCGCAGGTTCCCGATGGGTTGCGTGTTCGCTTCGCAATCTCAGAGTCCAGTGTTCAAATCCCCGCACCTCCGGAATAAAATTTATTTTTCTTCGATAGCATGGTGACGTCATCTGGGATTTATGGGACCACTGCTGCTGGTCAGTGCCAACGCCGGGTTTCGTTGCCGATGAGCCATGTAATGCTTTCGCATTAAAAATATCCAATATTCTGTGCAAGATGACGTCAGACGTATTGCTCCTTAGCGCATGCTTTGCCTAGATTTGTCGGGAGTTGTAAGGCACATTACACTGATGTCGCTTGGTGCAAACGAAAGAGATACTTGCCAGTGTGCATCAAAAATGCGCAAGGAGAAAAAAAACGCATTTGGGTTAACCAGGCTTACGAGCACATTTCGTTTTTCGTGATTGGCTCAAAAAATCCCCCCCCCCCACCTAATTTCCCGTCCCTCCCCTTATCGCCGAGAGGAGAAAACTGGCACGACGCAGCAAGTGGATGGAGGACAATCGTCAGTAAAAGAATAGTCAATAGTTATATCACCTCTGCTGCGCACGTGAGTCAGCAGCGAAGGTATCTGAGCGTGAACACGCTAGAAGAGCTAGCGAAAGGACTGCAGAAGTTAACTCGATGCATACTGCGCACAAGCCTTGTCGCCTGTGATTATATCGCGTGTTGCCAGCGACGAAAAGTGAATCCACGCGAGCATAGTCAGGCTGCCAGCGGCTGAAGGCAACGCAGCCTATTGGGGCGCCGCCCGCACGGCCACAAGCCTTGCACCAGGCATTTCGAAGTTGTCTTTCTTGCGGTCCGTGAAGGTTGTGCAACAAAGCCGACTTTCTAAACTATCTCTGTGCGTGTTTATTTGTTTTTATTTATTTATTAGACACCGCCAACTGCCTCTTGGCAGTCCAGGCAGAATTGAGTGAGTACAAAGCCGGCGCTGCAAGTCAAAATAACAAAAACGTCAGTTACAAGGAACCACGAGAAAAATGCTTAGAAATACAGACTATTGCGTCGGTAAAAGTAGCTTATACAAAATTACAATAAAGCGGACACTGACGGCATGAAAAGAAGGAAAAAAAGCAACGCACCAATGCAAAAAACAGGAAACTGGTGACACTAAAACTAACGCGCTTCATTGCAAAGATTGCACGGCAGATACAAAGGATTCGACCGAGGACATACTAGCGACTTCTCGCGGTAGAGCATTCAAAACGAGAAGCGATAAGCGGTAGTTTTAGTCTGTGACATCACAATTGTTCTGCTGTGCTTTCCTCTGGTTTCTCTTGTTTCACTGAAATTGATGTAGATGCCGGGATCTCTTTTTGTTTGTTTATTAACGATATTAAACAAAGTTTGTAAGCGATGCAGTCTGCACCGAAATTCTAGCAATGGGAGGCCAGGCCATGTTCAGTGATCGAGGTTCGTCTACTATAAATATTATAAATAAATAAAAAAATCTAAGGGCTTTTTTTGCACGGTTTCAATGTTGTTGACATCGGTCTTTGTGTGGGAACCCCACACAGCATCGGCATATTCAAGCAATGGTCCAATGGATGTCGTGTAGGCAGCGAGTTTAGTCCTACTAGTGCAATGTTTCAGCCGGTGGTTGTGATGCAATTCGCGTGTTGGTGCATTCTGACGACACGCGCCTGCGAGATTCCGTTCCCCGTATGCCTGTACGTGCTGATGACGTCAAGCATTGTTCTGATAAGACTGAGGCATCAAAACCAGCGCAGTTAACGCACAAGTCATCAGTTCGATTTCTCCATCGTTCGTCAGTGCAGTGCCCGACACAAAAACAACTTGCCAATTTTATTCACAAGAAGATGCATGAGACAAAAAAAAAAAGATTTGAAACAACTTCACTTGAAGCAGCGACGCGAAGTGCGACCAAATTGTGCATGGTTTTGCATACTGTGCGCTAGAGTGTTCCAGCACATTCACATCAGCAAGGCAAAACATGAAGTGTTTGAACGGCAATAGTATGACGTTTTATTGACAGGCAATACTTAACTTCAGATTCAACGCTAGAAACTGTGAGAATGCGACACTTATTAATCACTGTTGAAGTTTCTCTTATCAGTTGTATCTAAAGATGAAGCTGAAGCGCGAGAAAGCGAATCTTCTTGTTATTAAAAATTACTTTGTAAATCGCTAGTGAGCCCCGCGAAGTACCAGCTGTAAATTTAAGCAATTTCACGATGATTTCTTCACATAACGCTCAGCGTAACAACTCTTTCTCCATGGTGGTGTTCGATCTACCGCCCGCCCGCCTGTCTGCACTCAATTCAGTTCTCGGCGACTTGCAAACAAGAAGGCGCAGGCTGAGTGGAACTATGTATTCCCTCGGTCGTAACGGCGGAAATTGCTCTGCGGTACTTGATCGACAAAAATACTGCTTATACAGTGCCATGGCTTTCGTAAAGCATCGCTCCTTGCCTTTGTTCGTATATTTTCGCTGCAGCTAAAAAAAAAACAACGAACAAACAAGAGTCAGAACTTCAAAAGATAGCTTGAAATGTTCCTATGTATGCTCGGCAAAGAGTTCTTAGTGAAGGTCGGCGGAAGCCAATGCATGTAGTGCGGAGCCCTGCTGTGCCTGTAAGCGTGTTACTACATTTAGTGACAGAAATGTGTCTTGCGATACACGCGGACAGACGTGACTGCCGCTTTGTCCGCGGCTGACGTGTTGTCAATTCTGATTTGTAAAGCTGGCCTCAATGCCATCGGCAAAGCGAATGGTACAGCAGTGTACGACTCCGCGGTGACACGCGCACCGCACGAGGTGGGTGGCTGAACGCATTTGCTTGTTAACAGTGAACGCGATCTGTCTCCAGCACCTGCGGCGAGCTGGCCGCTTCTTGTGAATGAATGCCAGTCTGGGTAGAATTTTTTAATATTATCGGAATTTTTTTTCTTTCAAAACGTTAACCCCTATAGCATCTCAGACGGAGCATATTCGGTATGGACCACGTCGACATAATGCTCAGCTAACGGCTAAGAACAACCCGGCGTCCTGGTCGGGCTGTCAGACACTAAATTTACAACATCGTTTCTTGAGGAGAATTTATTCAAATTCGAGCTCATTCCGCTCCAGCTCATCTGGAGCTGTAAGAAACAGCAAAGCAGCGGGCGACTGCCAACCTAAGTAGAACTACAAAAACATGCAAGAATTTTTAGGTCGCACGCACGACTAGACTTGATGAAGACATTCATAGAATGAGATTTCAAAGGAACACAGAGGAGAAATTGAAGTCAGTCTCTATCGGTAGACAACGGCATTCTAACGACAGGGAGACCGCTCTCAGTAAATACGGAGCTTTTACTAGGTTGAAAAGACAAAAATACATAAAAATCTGAATAAACATGTCGCCATCACCGTCTCATATCGCAATTAATCTGCGTGTGTTGACTGCAAATTGGAGGCGCGCGCGAATGAATGAATGAAAAACTTTTTATTGATTCTCTTAGGGGGGTGGTAGCGGTGGAGGACGAAGTCTTCATCTTGAAGCTTGGGTCCTCCTTGGCCGTGGGTGGGCCCCTATTCCAGGGCTCCACTGAGTCGGGCCACCTCGCTTGCGTGCGCTACTAGGGCCCTTTGGACCCCGAGCTCGCAGCTGGTGAGCCGGCTCTCCCATTGCTCCGCACATGGTGTTTTGTGTTTGTGGAATGCATGATTTCTTTCGCACTCCCACGTGATATGGTATAATGTCGGTCGTGCTCCGCACCACGGTCAGTTGGCGCTATACTGTGTGGGGAACATCTTGTTTAGTATGTATAAGTTAGGAAAGGAGCCGGTTTGCAGTCTACGCCATACTGTGGCCTCCTCCTTGGTTAATGCTTTATGCGGTGGGGGATATTGGATTCTTAGCCCCTTGTATAGGTTTAGTTATTCCGAATAGCTGTCCCCACAAGCGACCTGAGACTCCTCCGGGGTTAACGACGTTCCTGCTCGGCTGGTCATTCCTCGAGCTAGGATGTCTGCCCCTTCATTGCCCCTGATCCCCGCGTGACTTGGTATCCAGATTAAACTTTGTGTTTGTCGTTCCTCGGGGAGCGGGGCTCCACCGAGGATTTTGAGCGCCGTACTGCTAATTCTGCCTCGGATATAGTTCCGGCACGCTTCTTGCGAATCTGTTAAAATGTTAAGGGATTTCCCTGTTCTATATCCTTCTCTAGCTGCCAGGGCGACAGCTATCTCCTCTGCCTCCGTTATATCGGACACTTCGGCTGTGAGGCTCGTGATGTGTTCTCCTCGGTTGTTTACGACTACCGCTACGGCGTAGTTTTTGTGTGCTTGGGGGTAGAGGGAGGCGTCTGTATAGACTGTATTGTCTCTGTGCCCCATGTGCCTCTCGTAAAATTCTGCTCTGGCCTGTCTCCTGTTAACATGGAGGTTTAGGTTCATGTTTCGGGGGATAGGTTGTATGCTGATTTTCTTTTTTAGCGGGTCTGGTATTGCGGCCCTACTGTTTTGCGGCTTTTCGATATCCCGACCCAACCTCGTCAGGAGCGCCCTTCCGGTTGTTGTGCTGCTAAGTCTTCGTACTTGTGCCTTGAGCTGGCACTCCCTCAGTTCTTCAAAGGTGTTGCTAACTCCAAGTTGCATGAGCTTGTCGTTCGAGGTGTTTCTTGGGAGATGAAGGGCTGTCTTGTACGCCTTCCGGAGTATCGTCTCCGCTTGCTCCTTTTCTGCCTTGATGGTTACGTGGTACGGCAGTGAGTATGTTACCCGGCTGACCACTAGGCTGTTGACCAGCCTGAGTGTGTCCTCCTCCTTCATGCCGTATCGCTTGTGGGCTACTCTGCTAATCATTCGGCCCACCTGCTCCTCTGCTTTGCTTAGCAGGCTGAGGGTGTGGCTGCATTTCCGGCTTCCTTGCAGCCACATGCCGAGGATTGTAATCATCTTTTGCTCCGGGATATTCTGGGCCTCTAGTTTTACTTCGAGTGGGGCATCCGTAGGGTGTCTGCCTACTCTGAGGAGCTCGGACTTCTCCGTTGAGCATCTGAGTCCCTTTGTCTTGTATATTCTTCGATGCAGGTGGCAGCCTCTTGTAGTGTCTCTTGCTTCTCTCCCAGTGAGCCTTGGGTGGTCCAGATGGTGATGTCGTCCGCTTACATTGCGTGATTGATCCCCTGGATTCGGCTGAGTTTCTTGGCAAGATTGATCATCGCTATGTTGAAGAGTATTGGCGAGATTACGGAGCCCTGTGGAGTGCCCTTGCTTGGCGTGGAGAAGGTGTCACTCCGTAGCTCTCCTAGGCCTACTGTTGCCGTTCTGTTTGTGAGGAAGCTTCTGACGTAGTCATGAATCTTCTTCCCGCAGTTGGTGGTGTTTAGGCCTTCCATTATAGCGGCGTGGGACACGTTGTCAAAGGCCCCCTTGATATCGACGGCCATGACAACGTTTTCAACTTGTTTTGGCATTGTTTCCGGTACCCCCTCTTTTAGCTGTAGTAATACGTCTTAGGTTGACAGGTTGGCCCTGAATCCGAACATGGCGTTGGGGTACCATCCTTCGTCTTCTAGGTGCGTTTGTATTCGTCGGTTAACAATTCTCTCGTACAGCTTGCCTAGGCACGATGTTAGCGAGATTGGTCTAAGATTTTCGATCTGGAGTTTTTTGCCGGGCTCGGGGATCATGACGACAACGGCGTGTTTCCACTCCGCTGGGAGTGGCTCCAGAGGGTATGTTACACCGCCGTTGATCACTTCACACCGGCGGCGCGAGTTTGCATCGAGAGGCAGGAATTTTTAAAATTCAATTCCATATTGAAAAATGTGTATAGCTTTGAATGGATTAGTAATTAGGGTTATGACACATTTGGTGTGGCTTTACAGGATTAACGTCCCGAACCTACTGAGGCTAAGAGGGACGCCGTAACAGAGGGCTCCACATGACTTAGGCCGACTGGGTTTCTTAACGTGCACTGGCATCGCACAGTACAGGACCTCTAGCAATTCGCCTCCATAGAACTGCGACTACCGCGGGTGGGGTCGAACCCGCGACTTCCGTGAACTGTGCGATGTCGGTGCACATTAAAGAACCCCGGAAGGTCCAAATTACCCAAATCCCTCTAGTACGGCGTCCCACTTAGCCTGAGTCGGTTTAGGTCGATAATCCTAGACAGCTAAAGCAAATGAGCTAACGTCATATTTGCGAACCCATTAAAACCTATATACAGGGTGTTTCACTTAAGGCTTTACACAATTTTTAAAAATCATTTTTTAGTTGCAAGAGCGCTTTTTTCGGCATAGCGTTGTTAGCGGTGTAGTAGATCAGATTACAAACTACGACGTGCTAACTAGCAGTATCGTTTACTAATACTGGATATATAAATTTTTATATATTGCCGTTAGGCTACTTAATTATTGAAAGGCGTGTAGCCCACCGTCATTAATATCCATAACAGTTTTTAGAATTTCGAAAACGTGGCTACCCTCGCCGCTGTGGCCCAACAAATTTTGGCTATTTCGACAAGTTACGTGCACTGGAGAGGTTGCTTTGCCTGCAAGCTTCTCGGAAGGGCATGCAATTTGGCGCATCGAGAAGCTTGCAGGCAAAGCAACCTCTCCAGTGCACGTAACTCGTCGAAATAGCCAAAATTTGTTGGGCCACAGCGGCGAGGGTAACCATGTTTTCGAAAGTTAAAAACTGTTATGGATATTAATTATGGTGTGCTGCGCGACTTTCAATAATTAAGTAGCCTAACGGTAATAGTTAAAAAGTTAACTATCCAACATTAGTAAACGATACTGCTAGTTAGCATGTCGTAGTTTGTAATCTGATCTACTACACCACTATCAATGCTAAAAAAAACGCTCTTGTAAATAAAAAAAACCTATTTTTAAAAATTGTGTGAAGTCTTGGATGAAACGCCCTCCTTACATTTTTCTCAGCCGTAAATGCGTCATTTGCTGCCGGACAAACGTTAACATACCCAGAAAGAGTCAGAATCAATTTTTACTGAGGGCAATAATTCGATGGAGTTGTCCTCTGTGTCTCTTCAAAAGGGGGGAGATTAGGAATCACGACACACATGTATGCACGATGGCTGTAGTTAAATTAGCAGTCAAGCACTAATTGCCAGTGGATCGGTTCCTTGGGCTCTGAATGGAGCTGATATAGTAACGCACAAATTAAGGAGTATTTTATGCGTATGCAATCTCTTTTACAATCCTTAGATTAAAGACAAATTTACCCGCCGCAGTGGCTCAGTGTTTAGGGCGCTCGGCTACTGATCTGGAGTCCCCGGGTTCGAACCCGACCGCGGCGGCTGCGTTTTTATGGAGACAAAACGCTAACGCGGCCGTGTGCTGTGCGATCTCAGTGCACGTTAAAGATCCCCAGGTGGTCGAAATCATTCTGGAGCCTTCCACTACAGCACCTCTTTCTGCTCTCAGTCCCTCCTTTATCCCTTGCCTTACGGCGCGGTTCAGGTGTCCGCCGATATGTGAGACAGATACTGCGCCATTTCCTTTCCCTAAAAACCAGTTAAAAACGGGGGGAATATATGCAGTCGAAATGCGGTTTTAAATTTACGACGAAACCCCTTCAACCTCTGTTAATATTCTCACGTGTTTCTTATTGTACGGCTAAACAATATGCAGTCTTTATTGTCCTGCAAATTGCACAGATAAGCATGTTTTGTTGTTTACAATGCTTCATCGTTACGTTAGCCGCGAGACTTCATGCTGTCTATTGCACTGCACTAACACGCACCTTTGATACGTCAGAATTCATTATTCATAAATTAATTCTCAATCAATCGAAATGTCTCGAGAATAAAATAGATGGTGCCTTTCGTTACGTTTTCACAATTCTTTCCGTAATCTGCAGTTGACGCTGCCTCGCAATAAATCTACGCCTGAATGCGAGTACTTTTTGTCAGGCTTTGGAAGCGATCGATCTCGTCTCGAAGCTTTTTATGTTCAGTTAACGAGGAAATCTCAGTGACATTAACGTGGTGCTAATAGATAGCACTAATAGGAACTCAACTCATTTCTTCTTGCGTAGTTGTGGCAACTACGGCTTCGTTTTGAGCTGTCACAGCTGGTGTCTACAGGTTAGATTCTGTTTGGTTGCGTGCTACGGGCGATCACAGAGTAGATGAACGGACATCGAATGACACAAGTGATCTGTCCTTTAGGTGATGTAATTTAATGCTGGCAAAAAGGGAAGTAATTCCGTGAATGTTCTCACGATTCCCGAGGCCCACACATATTGCGCTTTTCCGTGAAACTAGCCATCAAGCGCGACATTGTGAAAGCCATGCTCCGCCTCCTCGAGGGACTGCCCATACCTAAATTGAGGGTTGATGGTCCAGAAGCCAATAGTAGTACGAGACATGGTTCACCGCAAAAGGAACCTGTTGCTACTCTGCGGCGACAGCTTTTTCCATGAGCCTCCGAGAATCGTCTTTGCTGTCTTTGCTGTCGTTAAATAAGCTCTCCTCCAGCTCCCCCAAAACATCACTGAACGCATGCACGCCTGATAGACTAAGGGCCAGTGAGACCAGGAAATCAGCCTGCGACGAGGCGGGACCAACACCGCCGAATAACTGCCCAACCGCACAGTCGCAGATAGCAGGTAAGGACGTGCAAGTGGTCATAATAAAAAGCTCCTTAGGATTCACAAAGCAAAAAAAAAAAAACAAAAAAGGGGGCAGTGATTGTTGTATGCACTGACCGCTATGGTGGCCACATCCATAACTTTCTTGAAATTACATCGAGGGAAAAGAGCCGACGCCGCCTACGCGAGTTCGAGAACGCCAAGAAGTGGACACTTCGTATTTGGCTTGGCTAATACTGGGCCGAAAACATGAATTCTGCAGCGGAATCGTAGCTGCGCCGCAAGGCTCACCACTGTGCGCAAATCAAGTTCTTGGAACAGTGCGTTCTTCACGACTTCAAACAAATTCAACGCATGCGTATTTTCCGTGTTAGGCTGGTATGGAAACAATCAAAAGAATTCTGGAGGTTCGCCTCGAGCAGTGTCGTATATTATTAGGACTGAATCCACATTTTCTGCCCAACAATAGCCTAGCCAAATGCGACGTGTCCATTTCCCAGAGTTGCTGGGCCTCTCCGCGGTGGAGCCCCTCTTTCCCGCTAGGTGATTTTGAGAAGCTCCGTGGCCGCATCTAAGCCCACATATAGATCACGCGACCACAGGTGCCGCATTCGATAGAGCGCCCACTCCCGACCCACCTGTCAGGCCCTATGGTTCGGGCCCAACTCCAAAAGAGTCCTCATCGGCCAGCCTCGGCACACGCAATGTTTCATGACAAGCTTAAGCGTGCCAGGATGCTAAACCGCAAGAAAGGGGATGTCGAAGACTTCGAAAATTATTTGCCGCTTTGCTCACTGTCCATGTTTACAAGGTATCGCGAATTGAACGTAATCTTTAATAGAATGAGGGCTACTTTAGAGCTGAATCAACTCAGAGAACAGGCTGGTTTTTGGAAAGGCAACAGGCCACTCAGCAACAGGCCACCATAACACCATCAGTTAGTCACAGAGAAATTCACAGAATGTACCAGCTCCTGTATATAGCCATCATAAATTACGAGAAAGCATTTGATTCAGACGAAGCGACACCAGTCGGACAGGTATCGTGCGACTAGGTTGTGCAAAAGGCCTATATAAAAAGCGATAGAAAACATCTGCAGTGAGTGTGGCCGCAGCTGGCGCCAGACAGCTTTAAATGGAGGTGAGTCGGACACGCTTTTGTGATGATAATGGTGGTGATCAGAGGAACCCTATAGGAGGTTTCAGATAAGACATATGACGCTGCCTACAATCAAGAAGCCCTATATACAGCTACCACAGCTCGTGCGTTAGAATGAACAGGCAATAGCCGACTGCTACAAACTCGGTGCGCCCTGCCACGGCACTGCATACCGAAGAACTTGACAGCCTGTAAGAATTCGCCCCCTGCTGCCTGTGGCTCGGCTTCGGAACGGCTTTGACAACCTTCACCTGCTTCGAATCAGCCTTTGGGTGAACTCTGCTTCGATTCCACTCTCGGTTCATCTAGGCTCGAGACAGCTGTTCTCACGTTGGAAATTTGTGCTCTTTCCCGCCCCTATAACCACACGCTGCTCATTTTGGCCCAGGGGCTCCGTACCCCTTCCCTATATTAGTTTCCCAACCATTACAAAACTGCGCGAACCACAGAATTGTACTGGAAAGAGATACTGCTTGACTTCCATAACCTGCATATTTTTTTAAATTCCTGCTACAAAACTCTGCCTTCATTTGTCGCTTAGCTCTCGAAGCTATGGCGGAAGCTTTGGACAAAACCGCAGTCACTATGCACTCGTAGAGAGAGCAGCACCTCCAACAAACGTCCAGGCGGCTTGTCGGTGGATAGTATGCATGGCGTTGCTACAGTCCAAGATTCCAACCTCAACTCGCCACGCAAACCACACTGACAAACGTTTGCCTCCTGAAGACCAACCGCCGGAAACGGGAGTGGAAAAAAGAGGATGATTCTGAGGCAAGAAAAGTACAAAGTAAGCAAAAGTAGGCAAAAGCAAAATAAAAAGCAAGTAAGTGAAAGCTCCGGCGAAGAGGGCCATTCACGAATTGTGAACTTTTTCTTTTTTAGTCTATCTCTTTTTTTGCGTGTCGTATTGAAATTGTCTGAGCGCTAACTATTGGCGTATATAGGCAGGGATAACAGGACATCGAAAATTTACGGCTGCAGGTTACCAAAGGGTCGCAAAGGCTGAAGTCTTTAGAGCTGGCGTGTTGCACTTCAATGCGAGGTGGGCCGCATGCAGCCTTCAGGCTTCAGGTACAACCGAAGAACGATGTGGAAAATGCTCCTCATAGGAAGCCATCCGAACAACGGTGTCAACTTATGCTCAAGGCATTGCGCGATGGCCTTGCATCTGCAAGCCACTTGTGATGCCACTGTAGCATAGAGAAGGTGGTTTACCGCGCAGTCAGGACAATAGTCGAGGCCATTGTCTGAAGAGCCTCCTTTGCGAAGCATTTGATACTTAGTTCTTTTTGTTGTATCCCCTGTCATAAAATCTTTCCAACAGCCAGGATTGTAGCCGTCCCAAGCAGAAATTGCCGACTAACGTTTATAGGACGACCATCAGTCGTATACATCGGCAACCAACGCGATAGGCAGGTAAACCTTAGACCGATGCTGAGCCAGTGTTACGAAGGGAATTGGTTCGTGAAAGGCTGGCAAAGCAGGTTGGGACAACGACGTGCAGTGACAAGTTGCCGATCGGATTTTAAAGATCACCGCCCCCACGTCAAGCCATTCTTGGGCCGATCAACACGTGGCCAAAATTTATAAAAATTGTAAATTGTGAGGTTCAACGTCTCGAAGTGACGCATGAGATAGGGCTTCATATTAATTTAGATCACCTATGGATTTAATATGTTCTGACATCGCACAGCACATGGCCGTCTTTTGCGTTTCGCCTTCATCGAAACACCGCCGCCGCAGTTGGGATTGAACCCAGGTCCTCCGAATCAGTATCCGAGCACCCTAACTATTGAGGCGGGTGATTAGAATATGTGGCCGAATATTTCGGACCATATAGCACACACTTAGAACAAAATAATATAATATTGCTGATTATGCACAGAAATGAAGGTAAGATCGACTCGTGGTTGCGCGAGAGAGAATAAGCATTTATTTGTAAAAAGGAGACCGGAGCGGATTGTGGGTGGGGTCTTCAGTCCAAGACTCCAGAGGCTTCCGCCGACGCTTTGGCGATGGCGACGAGTGCCTCCTGGTCTTCCATGGTGCCGCTGGCTAGCGCAACCTCCCGCTGCTCCAGCGCCACGTTGTGCGGCTTTGAGTGGTTCGATTTAGCTGAGCATGTTCATGCAATGTGCGTGAATGTGGGAACATCGCCACACCAAGGACATCTATCTGGGTGTAAAGTTGCGTGATTGCGGTGTAGGTGGTGGAGATTGGGGAAAGTGAGTGTTTCAATGCGTCTTAGGCAGTAGGAGTCCGCCGGGGAAAGTTTCTTACGTGGCGGGGGGTAGAGACGCCTATTTAGGCGGAGGGTCTCTAGGCGAGTTGAAAAATGGGTTGAGAGGGGGTAGAGAGTAGAGTAAGTGTGCCCCGCTCGGTTGGCATAAACTCGCTCGCGGTTGAGAAATACTGGGCGTCGAGTACACTCGTGGTTCGACCCTTCTTGTATGGCTAAAGTTGCCATTGCGAACGTTGTGCTTATGTTTTAAGGCATGCCACAGCTGGTTGCGCAGAAGCACTTAAAAACAAGATCACCATGCTTTGCTTTGAACCCCAATACCTGTGATAAAAATGCGAGCGATATGCTGGAACCACATAGGCACTTCGCACACACAACGCTGTCCTTTCCGCTTCAGAGCGCGTAGCCTATAATGGTCTGAAGAAAGACGAAGACGCCATTACCACCACGGTGGCTCAGTGGTTATGGCGCTCGGCTTCCGCCCCGAAAGACGCGGGTTCAATCCCGGCCACAGTGGTTGCATTTCGATGAAGGCGAAATTCTAGAGGCCCATGTACTGTGCGATGTAAGTGCACGTTAAAGAGCCTCAGGTGGTCGAAATTTCCGGAGCCCAGCACTACTGCGTCCCTCATAGTCTGAGTCGCTTTGGGACGTTAAGCCCCATAAATCAAACCAGATTAAACCAAACCGAAGACGCCATCCTGAACGATGTTCTTCGCTTCAAACGATCAATCGGCGACTGGCTGTGGTACTGCTCAGGCGAGCGCCAGCAGTAATGAATATCGAATCGTTCTACCTCGTCCTCCAATCGCTAAGCTGGTCGCTGACTTTGTTTTCCTGCATGCAGGCCTTGCCGTGTGCCCGTATCATGCACAAGACTCCTGAAATGCCCTGCGCAGTGTTGTATACCTGAACGATATTAGCCCTATCGGACAATTCCCTATGTTGCATGTCTGGACGGCGACCTGTAAATTGGCGCAACCGAAGGCGAAGCTCGCCTCATGTGGAGATCTTCTGGCTAAGAACCGTCGCTGTGTTGTCATGGACCCGGAACTAAAAGAGGTCAAGCTGAAGCATGTGTGGCTTCCCGAACGCCTGGATGACGTCGTTATACGTGAGGCACTCCAAGCGTATGGAATGGGCCACACCGATTTCAAAGGAAAACTGAAAGGTCATCGACTTAATTGGAAGAAACGAGAACGGTGAGTCCAGATGTGGCTCTGTCACTTGCTGAAGGAATTGGCGTTAGCGACTGCCAGATTTATCCGCGTGCGGCGTGCAGAGTCTTGCCCTCATCCCTGGCACACCACCTCGATGCAACCATGTTGGGCACATCCGCCGGCACTGTCGAACGACGCGCTGCGAGAATCACCGGCGCTTGGTGAACACAGTGGAGGAGTTCGTGGTATAACATACGCCGGCAATATGCGGTATAACGTATGGCCTCCTGACGGCGATTTGCACGAACACATCGTGGATGCCATGGAAGTACTAAAATTAACTGGTGTTCTTCCAGCCGCCACCATGGCCGAGTCTTCCAGTCCCAGTATATCGGCTGATGATGTATTGCCGCAGAATCCGAGGAAAAGGCAGCATTGCGGCGTGGCCTTCGTGCGAGATGCCGAATCCAGCTGCCAGGAAGAAACCTGTCGCCGTCCCTAAAAACCCTGCGGGTACCACTGCGGACACCTTGGCTCATGTGGCCATTGCTGAGCGGCAACTTCCAGGCCAGTTCTCTGTTCCTGTGACCGACACCCTCGCTGCTGCGGAAGAATCGCTTCAGAAGTGTAGCGTGTCGTGCGCTTCCGATTCAAGTGGTGACGGTCACCCAGCGAACAACAAGCATCGCTGTGGACAGCGAGCTTGAAAGCACTCTCGCAAATGCCGATGTTCGCGGTCCAGGAGTCCTAGCATTAGTTCAGAGGCGGGTCCGCCGTCTCCTGAGAGTCACATGCAACTCTGAGCAAACTTATGTGCGGTCATAATGGCGACCTACCTCTAAAGAGTTGAGTATTCGCAGCACTGAATTTGCGCTGCCGTCTGTCTCGGCGGAAACACGTACAACTCCTCCGACTTTTCCACAGCAGGCGTCTTGGTTTTGTGACCGTCCAAGAGACGCAGTTGACAGTGAAGAGGAGTCTGAGAAAGCACTACAGCCCTTTTTGTTCGATTGCAATGTTCTCGTGACGCATGCCGTGGGCTTGTCGGCGGTTCACGTTTAATTTCTGCCAAGGGCTCTTACTCGTTCTGGACTGACTTAGAGCTTGCTGACTTAGGGCGGTTAATAAGCTGCGATTTTATACTCTGCTGGAAGCCATGGCGACTAATCATTGCTTATACGCTGAATAATGTAGCTGAGCGCGACTATCTGTTTGAAAGCATGACTAGCTTAATCGACTGCGATCGACATGTTGTGCTAATGTGAGACTTTAATGATCCGAATGACTGAGACGATCCTCATGCGCATATATAGGACAGGATCGCTGAGGTGTCATGTGTTACAAACGATGCAGAACTTATCGATAAAGGGGCATCGTGCCGTTCTCTCCGCTCCTTAACACGCATTCAGGGCCGTTTTCACGCCAGCCTAGATCGGATTTATGTATTTTTTTGGCGCTCGTTTCCCGCGGGCTGTTATCCGAAAGTTTGCCAGCACCATTTTGTGGCTGCTCGGCTCGGGGAATCCAATCGTTTAAATTTTAGGCCACAGTGCGAGCTTGGGAAGTTAAACTCATCGCCTGTGAATGATCAGGAATTCATCGTTCGTGTGCGCTCGCAAACACAGTCATTTTTTACTGAAATATTTCACTGTTTGCTATTTAGGAGATGTTCAAGCAGGAGGTACATACGTGCTGTAGGTATTTAAATTGGTTCTTTTAGCTGATTTCACAGGAAGTACCAGGAGGGGACGCTTCACAAGAGATTGAAAAGCTTCTATGAAATAGAAAGTGAAACACCGGGACTGTGTATGGATGGAAGTGCAAATTACAAAGTCACGATGCAGAACTTTAATGGGGCCCCCGGGTTCGGTTTCGTACCAAGCGTGCTTTGCACTGTCCGCGTCCGACACGACAAGCATCACTCGATGAGCACGGTCACGCGACTGCTGAGCAGATGCCGGAGATAATGACCAGCGGCACACTAGTGACCAGTAAGACTGAAGCAATCTCCGTGTCTGTGTATATTACACGGCGTTGTTCAGATATGCCTCTGCTATTCATAATTCGGACCGTCTAACGCATTTCACGGCTCCAGCAACCCCCTTATCAGGAAAAAGTTGTTCTCTTATTGGAGCCATGCAAGAAGAGATCATACCAGGTATTTCAGGGAAACTTTAAGGGAAGAGGTAATTATCAAAAACAGGCTTTTTTTGGGAAAAAACGTGGCTTTTGAGGGATAGTGCTATAAATGTTGTCAGACACCGGAAAGCCTATGAATTGTCTTAAATAGTAGGCTGGTTCACTAATTTCTGATAATTAACTTTTTAACTATCACAGGTAGGCAACTGGCTGCAATTAGAGATCTTGTAGCCGGTCGTTGGTAATAGCCATGCCAGTTTTTAGAATATCAAGAACTCGGCTATCCTCGGCGCTGTAGCTCGGCGAAATTTGGCACATCGTGCCAAATTACATGCGCTTTCGAAAAGCATGCAGGCAAAACAACCTTTGCAGTGCACGTAACTAGTCAAAAAGGCCAGATTTTGTCGAGCCACAGCGCCAAGGGTAATCGCGCTTTCGAAATTCTAAAAACTGGACGAGCGCTCGTCCTGTTTCCTTTGTGTCTATGTCGTTCTTGACTTTTTTTTCGCTACACTTCTCCATGATGCCTCCCCGACTGGCCCACACAAAGGTACTAATCGTTGTTTGAGTGCCCTACATAACAGTAATATCCATGGTTTCACTATTTTGGGAGAAGAAGTCAAAGTGCTTGCCGTATATGCTGACGATCTTGGTTTATTCTGCATTGATAAGCCCAACACTGACACAACCGTATAGACGACATATCAGTTTGGCATCGTCTGTGACACTCAGGTGAACTCCTTTAAAAGTTAGGGTCTGTGGTTTAGTTCAAGGCGCACAACACATTCCCAATATGATGGAATAGAGTGGTTTTCTGCACCCCCTAAATATCTTGTCCTTCCACATAATGCATTCAAGTCAAAATTGAAAAATTCGTTTTTGAGGAAAGGAAATGACGCAGCAACTGCCTCACATATCTCGGTGGACACCCGCACCAAGCCGCAAGGGAAGGGGTAAAGGAGGGGGTGGAGGAAAAAAGGAAGAAATAGGTGCTGTAGTGGAGGTAATAATAATAATTGGTTTTGGGGGAAAGGAAATGACGCAGTATCTGTCTCATATCGTTGGACACCTGAACCGCGCCGTAAGGGAAGAGGGAAAGGAGGGAGTGAAAGAAGAAAGGAAGAAAGAGATTCCGTAGTGGAGGGCTCCGGGATAATTTCGATCACCAGGGTATCTTTAACGTGCACTGACATCGCACAGCACACGGGCGTCTTAGCGTTTTTCCTCCATAAAAACGCAGCCGCCGCGGTCGGGTTCGAACCCGGGAACTGCGGATCAGTAGCCGAGCGCGCTAACCACTGAGCCATCGCGGCGGGGCTTAGTGGAGGTCCCCGGAATAACTTTTCGACCACCTGGGGATCTTTTACGTGCACTCACATCGCACAGCAGACGGGCGCCTTTTGCGTTTCGCCTCCATTGAAACGCGGCCGCCGCGGTCGGGTTCAAACCCGGGTACTCCGGCTCAGTAGACGAACGCCTTAACCACTGAGCCACCGCGGCGGGTAAACATTCAAGTCGAGCGAATATCAAACCGGAGAGAGCGGGTACCGGCCGTTCATTGTTATGCTCTTGTTTCGCATCACTTTTCTATTTTTCGCTCAAGCCAGGCATGCAACCTGTTTTTGGTAACGAAAATATATTGTGTCCTGCAGGCCCTTCACTGCTCTATGCATTACACCCAGCGCTTTCCCCGTACATTTGCGAAGTTTATACGAGTTTAGAGCCGGTGCGTCGGGATAACCTTTACAGGCTTGTCTCTGCAGTTGGACTGTGTTTGGTGCACCTATAGGCTATGTGTGAGGAACTTGGTTGCTGACTTCTTTTTTTTTTCGCGACAGTTCCCATCTAATTATTAGAGCATTCTGCAGCTTAACTTCATGAACCTGCTTCCCAACTTAGTGGTGTCTTCAAATTTTACCGAACGCCCCTCTATACTGGGATTTATGCAGGAAGTTTAAGCTTCAACGCATTTTTTGAAGGTTCCCTTCTCTAATTAGCGCTTATATTCTGTTTGGCGCAGAAATCTATACACGGAATCGATATCGATGTCGGTTCCGCCTCCATTCTGAGTCGCTCTCTCTGTTTTGGTGTTCATAGCTTTTAAACGAAACGCGAGACACTGAAATGCCGATTTCCCCTTTCGTTAAAATATTTTTCTTCAAACTATCAACGAAGCCGTACTTCTTAAAACGTGGCTGCACAGAAAAACCATTTGTCTCTTCTGTTAACTGCCGCCTGTGTGTTGTACTCGAAAGCATTGGGCACTGCTTTTTATTGTGAAATCACTATTCCAATAGGTAAACCCCAAGCAAGATATTGCGATGTGTGTGGATTTGCGATGTTTTTGGGTTTGTGCCAAGTGAAACAAATAAAAATAAATCAAATAAATAACCCCGACTGGGATTCGAACTTGCGGCGGCGAGAACAGGCCAGCTTCGGCGGCCACTGCGCAAGAGCACTAGGCTATCGCCACAGTTTTGTTTTCTTTATTGCAGGGAAATAGTGCCGAAAAGGAAAATCTAAGCATGCTTACGCCACAAAACACCAGGCCACCATACCCCTGCTGACCCCATCCTCCAAAACATCAAAAGTCTGGGAGGCACGCACATGCACCCAGATAGGGGAGCCAGCTAGGCGGCTCTTGCAGAGTGGCATATACTCCCCGCACCAAAGCGCATTGCTAACGAAGCAAAGATTTCGACGACCGTGGTGATTCGGCGTGGCGGTCCATCATGCGGCTCTTCCATACGCTAAATAGTCCCAGTAACATAAAGAGACCATATGGCACAGCACAGTTTTTCTCCACAGGCAAAAAACGGATACTGTAGGGTGTGATGTCAATGACCTTCTTAACTGTTCGTTACAAAATGTCCCAGAAGAACATAGCATCAATGCACAGAATAAAACAATGGCCAATTGTCTCTGGTGTATTGCACAGGCGACAATTCACCGTGGATGGCCAAGCATCTCCTTAGAATGAAGCCATGCCTTCACCGGCAGCGTGGATGTGTGCATGCAGTTTAAAGAACAATGTTTTTGCACCAGAAGACATGCACATTCACCTACCACGTTTTAAAACACTGGTGACAAGTTACCCCAGAAAAGGTTGCCGATACAACGGTACAGGGAACAAATACTCTGTAAATGACTGAGTCATCTGCCTTCTAGAGAGGCTATACAGCTAGTCTAAAGAAAAGCGCACAGTGAGGAAATTGAAGGTGTCAGCAACTTCCTTAAGGAATCCCCATAAAGGCCCCTCACGAGTGTGTCCCGTCCCGTCGGTGCGAATAGGAAAGTCAAATGAGCACTGAGGCACCTAATAAGCACAGCTGCTAAAAAAGGGTGGTTTGACGAGATGAAAAAAAAAAAACTCGAAACAAGCTGATGCACGAATAAGTGAACAAGGACTATACCACCAGACTCTAGAGAAAGAAATAAGTTATCGCGACGCATGGGTTCCCATTGGGAACGCTATACGAAGGTAGCAAATATTCTGTGCATCAGCTGCACTTTCTTCCTCGCACAGTGGGGAACCTGCAGCACATAGGCAAGTTTTGCGAATAAAAAAATGTTGCAGACTTGAGCCAGAGCAAACACTGACAGGTCCCTACCCATCCAAGCCTGGGTTTGTCGCCTCATGGAGCCTATCTGTGAATCCCAGTAGGTGACACTGTTGCGAATTTGGTGAAGAGGAACGCCTAGGTAGTGAAGGATGCCTCATTCCCAGCTTATGCCACCATAATGACTTGGGGTAGTACTCCAATGACCTAATCAAAACCCCTTGGATTTATCTCAGTTAAGAGCCGCACCTGATACCTTGCAAAGCTGTTCAGTAAAATGTAATGCCTCAAGCGCACTCTTTTTGTCAGAACAAAAGAGGGCGACATCATCTGCATAGGCTAAAATCTTAATTTCACAATGCGCCAGGGAAAACCACGGATAGTTGCGCTGTTAATAATACTGAGGCAAAGGGGTTCAAGATATAGGGCAGACAACAAAGGCGATAATGGACAGCCTTGGCGAACAGATAATTTCAATGGAACAGGTTTGGTTCGCTCTTTGTTAACAATTAGTCTTGTATAGGACTCCTTATAGCACAGTCTTATGCCCCCAAGCAAAACATCTCCAATATCTGCATGCTCTAAGACCCCAAACAAGAAATCGTGACGAACTTTATCAAATGCCTAGGCAAGGTCAATCTGAATTAGAGCTACTTGTCCGGTCTCATCTGGTACTGTCTCCAATACTGAATGTGCAATGTGAATATGGGTTTGGATGCTGCGGCCTCTGATACCACAGATCTGATGTGTGCCTATTAAGGGAGCGACAACTAGCTGCAGACGATTGCAAGGAATCTTTGCAAAAAGTTGTAATCTACATTGCAGAGGGAAATTGGACGATATACCTCAACTTTATTCAACAGATTTGTATCTGTGCTTTTTGGAATTAATATAGTATGTCCAGAATAAAAAGTGGTGGGTGGGGGTGGGGGGGGGGGGGAGGCAAAAAAACCAACATCATAAGAAGCTTGGAAAACCTCCATCAAAACAGGCGCTAGGCAATTGGAAAACGTTTTATAGAACTCGCTAGTAATACCAGCTGACCCAGGTGATTTCTGAGCCATCAGGTCAGGAACGGCAGATTTAATTTCGTCCAAAGTGATAGGCCATTCCACTACAGCACGCTGCTCATCATCAAGTCGATGAAAGGTTTCGAATAAGCAACTGTAATCTGATCCCACATTTATGCCCGCACATGCTCCAAACAGCTTCCGATAATAGTCAAAGAAAGCATCAATGATACCAGGACCATCGCTGTATGTGCAACCACCATATTGAATTTCCAATACTTCTTTAGCAAGAGCAGTCAGCCCTTTATCACTCAGGGCCCGACGAGATGGTTGCTCATCAAGAAGCCTACGGGACCTAGACCTTATCAAGGCCGCCTTGTATCTTTCGGTTTAAAACTGCTGAAGCTCTGCTTTTACGGCAGTGATATGTTCCACGTAGGCACCTGGGCTATCGCCTCTAACTCATGTAGCTCAACCAATGTAAGGCCGAGCTCTCGAAGGTGATGTCTCTTCAAAAACGCGATTCTTGCTGAGGCTTCAATAGCCAAGTTTTTGTTTCTTGTTTAAATAAGTCCCATTTTTGCAAAACTGAGAGAGCACAACGTCACCATGTGTTCTTCAAGCTAGTAGAGAGAGCACGTTTTAAGATTTCATCTGAGAGCAGACAGCTATTCAAATTCCACAGCTCCCATCGAGGATGGAGTATGCGCCGACTGTACCTCCCTATCTGAAGAGACACCATGCAGTGATCACTGAAGAATATGGGCCGCACCCAGTAACCAAAAACGCTGGATAACGCGTCTGCTGAAATGTAAATCCAGTCAAGCCGAGCACTAGAGGAGCTCTGAAAATGAGTGAGATGGATTTCATGTCCCTTATCTTGCCCAACATCCACCCGGTTGTATTCGCATGCCAAATCAGTGAGTAAAGCAGCACTAGGGTCATATCGCTTACTTAACACTGCTCGGTCTTCATCCCTACAAACAGAATTGAAATCACCCAACAGCATAATTTTACGACCCGTGCAAAAATGGTCGACTAGTGACAGGAAAAATAGCCTTCTATCACGCTGCTTAGCAGGGGCATAAACACAAATAATTCGCCACTGTACATCCGAAATTGCGAGGTTACAGCAGATAAGTCGCCCGTCATCAACTGTGCGATACGACACGGCAGCAATTCCCAGTGTGTTGTCCTGGAATAGCATACATCCTCCTGATAAGCCTCTCGAGTGACAAACGATAACACTGAATTCTGACAAAAAAGGCTCGAGAGCAGCTTCAGTCTCCTCATCAGAGGACAGCTTGGTTTCCTGGATGGCTGCCACACTCACACCCCATTTGTTTAAAAGATGCCGTAACTGACGTTGCCTTCGACGATTACGCAAACCCCTAATGTTAAGGGTAGTGACCTGAAATGCTGCGGCGCCCACCATTTTTGGTGCTTGTCGTACTGAACGCCATCCCCTGTACTGGGGTGGCTGGCCTGCAAATCGGCGGCCTGTAGGGCAGACATCGCCTTTTGTTTTGAGGTTTCCTTCCCTGTGCCACCACGCCAGGCGCCTTCTGCTCATCGCCATCGACGCACACCTCATCATCTGCAGGACGCTTCAAAGGTGCGCTGTTGTCCATCGCCTCTTCTGAGACAGCCAAGGCTTCGGACCATGAGGCCGAGTGGACCACGTCGCTCGCAACCACGCTGACAGCCGACGGGGCACCGAACACACCAGAGGCCATCGCCGCAGCCGAACACGCCTCGTGTTAAACTGCAACACTCTCTCACGCTGCACATTGCACATCGTCTTCTTCATGAACTAACACTATTATCAAACTAATATTCGCGCTTTGGGCTATGTGGCGGTAGTGACAGAGAGCAAGTCCAGCTTTCTCGGGAAAATATTTTGTAAATTGAAAAATTGTAAGACACTGTTATGGAAATATTGTAAGTAATCGTTCATTATTCTGACATGTAGCAGAATCTTTCTTTTAAAGTGTTTCCATCGATCTCATGGAACAGTTAAGACTATACCATAGAAAACCAATGGGGAGCGCTTTTGACGATAGCGAAAACGTGAAAATAAAAAAAAAAGATGACGTCGGGCGATCTGCGGATATATTGATTGTAATAGTGCAATATTACATTATATGAAAAAATTGCGCTCACAAACTGTTTCCCGAAAAAAAATGCTTTGGTCGAGAATTGCTGGGTATGTGTGCGCGGCATGCGTTGGCCTGGACAACGTTGTGGCAGAAACACGGCACTGGAGGATAGGCCGCCGGCGTACATTGGGTAAATTGGCCATGATGATGAAAAAGTTGAAGACGTGCACAACTGGCCCACTGGGTCAGTGGACACCTCAATCGCGCTTTCAGGTACGTGGCTGTGGTGTCCACCTGCGAAAAACTTTGCTTTAGCACAATGTTTCGTGTTTAGCAATGCTAAACTGCCAGCAATTTTTTAACTGCACAGATGCAGTTTTGTCTTGGGTCATGCTACAAAGGACACTAAAGAAAAATTCCGTTTTATATTCCCACAGCCTGCGATATTTTATGGCCACTCAACACGACCACGAACTCTACGACATGGTGTTTCCACTTTGCGCAGCCTGTGGAAAGCACCTATCCTGGACCGGAATGCTGAACTTGTTGTTTCCCCTAAAACACATTTTAGTCAATTGATGCTCTAACTGAAGGACATTCATGAAGAGAGTGACGCTCCACTGGACAGGTTTTGATTGTTGCTGTGCTATCTCTCCTTGCCATACTCTTGGTTGAGTTGTTTATTTGTGTTCTCTATTAGGCCAGTGTGGCGCATTCGTGCCATTATCTGGCTGCTTTGTAAATAGTCTCTGTACATAGCCTGTTCCTCTAAATTTGGGTCTGGCCTCACCTTGTGTAGACCTGAAACACTTTGTGCCACGGTGCCCTTTTGCCAAAGTTTATCACCACCATCTTCATCATCCCTTCCTGTATATAAATGTGCGAAGTAAATACCGTGTCAGGAAAAAATAGCCCTGTGCATCTTGTCTGTAATGCATCTTATCTCTAATCCGAAGGTCGTGAGTTTGAATCCCGGTGAGTCCGTGTTTTTCTTGTAATTCGCACCAGTCGTTATTTCAGGAAGTATATTGCACAGAACTACTGCTGAGCGTTATATCTTAACCGTTTTTCTCTTAAGTTGCATCTTTTTTTTTCTATACCTTGGCTATAATCTGGCAACAAGTTGGGGCCAACGTGGATAAGGTCGACATTCAATGTATATCCGAGATTGGGGGCCGACTTTGGGCCACGTAAGGCACACCTCGTTCTCCAAGGACGGGGCAAGCACTTTTTTTCGGGGTAGCGACGTTGGCCCGACTTTTGCGCCGAGGTTGTTTTGTCCGTTTGGATGCCACGTGTTGCTTCTTACGGGATAAGATAGTGTTGTAGTTAAGCGGGGGTCGTAACAGCAGTCTCCGTTTCCTTCTCTACAAGTCGTTTGTCGCCATCAGGTTACACTATTGCAATCGCAAAGCTTTAACCTTCACTTGTTCAGAAGCCAGACACCTATAGTGAAAGAGCATTACGCGCTAGATTAGAATAGGAGAAATCACCAGAGCTCAAGCGCCACAGCATGCCGAGGGTAATACGCTTCTATTAACAAGCTTACGAGCACGTTACCAGGGCGCATCATCACATTTCTCAGCGCGCCCATGTATTAATTAATATACTGCCTGCATTTTTCAATTTAAATGTCTCTTCAAAGCGTGCCATTCCTCGCCAGCTTGCTTACGAGTATTCCCTCTCCCCCAGCCCGCTCATGCATCCTCACTCATTTCCTTGCCACGCCTGGCGTTAATTCAAATTTATCGAAGTCCCATCGTTGGGAACATAGCCGAGAGACGTGAGCATCGCGAAGCCGCCTCAAGCTTTTATTACCCTTGTCCACCTGCTCATCGCCCCCAACTTTGCCTCCGTTCCTCGCTGCAGTAAACAAATGTCTCGAGGGTAGCCTCAGCGAAAAACAGAAGAGGAGAAAGAAGAGGACGAAGCAAGGGCCATAATCAGCGACGCAGAGGTACACCCAGCGGCAAGTACACGCGCCACTACGCATTTATACACCTCACACGGTCGCTCGCTTTTAGGCGAGCGCCGGCTGTTTTGTAACTTTGCCGGCTTAATCAGAAACAAAGATGTATGGATCGTTCTCTCTTCGGAGCACCAGGCGCGACGTAAATCGCGCCGCTCCCCTTGCGCCGCCCTCTCCTCCTCCTCCCTCGCGGGTGCCACCGCCGCCGAGCCCCCTCTCCAAAAACAGTGACGGGCTTTCGCGAAACGAGCTTCTTCGTCCGTAAATGGGAAGAGCGGCTCCCTCGCCCCTTCCTCACGAGCTGCTCGGCCGGGGTGCCGCGAAATCACACCCTCGACACCAGGGCGCGAATCTCCTGCCTCTCTCCTTTTTTCACTTAAAAGTGCCGGATTAAGAGGAATTTATCTTAGTTTCCGGAAGCCCATCCCGGTCGCCTTTTACGCCCATTTTATAGCTCCACTTTTTACGTGCGCGTGTCTCCGGCGGCCGGCGACCTAATCACTCACGAGCCGGCTTCCTTTGCACCTGCCTTCCCGGGGTGCCCCCCACCTATTCGGCCGCCGGAAAAAGTCCACCTTTCGCCGCCGATGCCGGCCCAAGTGCCTTTAATGGGCCTTAAAGATTACGAGAGGCCTCTCCTGATGCGGCCCGCTGGACGGCCACACGCCGAGCGCGCGCCCAACGAACGCGGCGCCGCAAAGGCGTCAACTCGATGCGCATTTAATTGCGCGCACGGACGGTCCTGCCGACGTTAATATCCTTCTCCTAGGTCTTCTTCTTTTTATACCTCCCCCTTTTTTCTCCTTCCTTTTTCTTCAGTGAGCTGACCTGCTGGCTGAGTGCGTGCTCTGAGTGCAGCTCTCTACGAGGAGTACCGTACGATCGAGCAGGGCTTGTCGCCAGCCAGTGAAGGCGAGCGAAGGCCGCGCAGTGCGGAGCTGAGGCTTTCGAGCATCGAAAGGCCTTGCGGGGGTTAACGAAATCGTGGGTCCAGAAGCACTCGTGCACTGCACACAACAGAGACATTTGTCGCCTGGGCGCCGACGCGGTTATTATACACGCACACCTATCAATGGTAACCAACCGGCACGGCCATTTCCGTTACCTCAAATTGCACGCACGCACGCACACACACGCACATCACGCATTACTAATTTCAGGGAATGATCAGAGAGATGAAACAGTGTTGATGGTGAATCAATAACCGTTTTGTTCGTCCAACGAGTGTGTATGAGTCATCTCTAGCGAAAGAAAGTAAACAAAATTGACAGTCGATTTGCGTAGTTAGGTGCGGTAGCACTTAGATTTTCAGTTCAGTTCCGGTGTTCGGATCCATTGTTCACGAATGGAAGTTGCTCTGATAGCGACAATGGGCTAACACCCATTTACATGGAATTTGTCATTCTCTACGTTACATTCATAGATCCCTTGGAATCCTCATATGATTCTGGTTCAGGTGGGGCTTGTGAGGCTCAGGTTGCTCTTCCGGAGCAACCTCTAGCGACCAATAATTAATTTAACTGCCACCTTCATTAATTTAACACACACACACACACACACACACACACACACACACACACACACACACACACACACACACACACACACACACACACACACACACACACACACACACACACACACACACACACACACACACACACACACACACACACACACACACACACACACACACACACACACACACACACACACACACACACACACACACACACACACACACACACACACACACACACACACACACACACACACACACACACACACACACACACACACACACACACACACACACACACACACACACACACACACACACACACACACACACACACACACACACACACACACACACACACACACACACACACACACACACACACACACACACACACACACACACACACACACACACACACACACACACACACACACACACACACACACACACACACACACACACACACACACACACACACACACACACACACACACACACACACACACACACACACACACACACACACACACACACACACACACACACACACACACACACACACACACACACACACACACACACACACACACACACACACACACACACACACACACACACACACACACACACACACACACACACACACACACACACACACACACACACACACACACACACACACACACACACACACACACACACACACACACACACACACACACACACACACACACACACACACACACACACACACACACACACACACACACACACACACACACACACACACACACACACACACACACACACACACACACACACACACACACACACACACACACACACACACACACACACACACACACACACACACACACACACACACACACACACACACACACACACACACACACACACACACACACACACACACACACACACACACACACACACACACACACACACACACACACACACACACACACACACACACACACAGACCAGAAATTGAAAAACATAACAGGAGGAACGGTAACCAATCATGACCAGTTCTTGTTTTCAATTAAATTTTTATATGTGATGGGTAAATGTGTCGACAGAAAGGAATCGCACTTAGGTTTGCAAGAAACGCTGTAGTTTTTTTAAATAAATCGTATATCAGACTATGTGGAAAATGTCGATTTTGTGATTTCGCAAAATCACTAGCTCGGATCCCTGAAGAAAGTAAAATAAAATTTTGTGGAACCTGATTACTTTTTCAGTGATTGTTCGCAAACTTTTCTGTCGGAAGCAGCAAAAGTATTTTTTGGCTCCTATAATTTTGCAGCAAAAAAAAAATCCCGAATATTGCAGAAAAAGTTAGGCATTCCAATAAGGGCAGTTTTGGGGACAATAATGGGACAAGGAGCAAGAACAAGATGCGAAATTTTTTTCTCAACATTAATCCGTTCTTTTTGCTGTCCTAGAAAAAAAAATGTACTTCTGGAACCGGCAGATAACTTTTAACTACGCGTTGAAATCCCCTATAATTAAAAAAATTCCAAGACTGCGAACTTTGACGGAGGTTCGCAAAATGTGACCTCTACTATTTTATTTAAAGTTTTCCTGGAAGAGATTCACTGCCTGGTAATTCTATATCAAGAAAAAAGTGTTGCATTACATCGCGTTGAACTATAAAATTTCATGGACTCTTGTTTTGACTGCGGATGCTGGCGGTGGACCGATATTTCAGCCCCCGTAATAATTGGAGAATCGAGGTCTCCTGAATTTTTTCTATGCACCTCTCAGTTTTTATGGCTGTAATGCTGGCGACGTGCTTTCTTCTCTGGCGTCAAAATTTGTTGCACCCTGCTGGAACTGATGAAATGAACGGCGACGCAAACAAGGACATAAACAAGAGAGAAAGAGCCACCACACGCGCTCTCTTTATTTCTTGTTAGCGTCCTTGTTTGCGCTGCCGCTCATTTGCCGTTCATTTCATCGTGCACCAACTCGACCCTCAGGCCGTTATTCTGCTAGAACTGACTTTGACAACATAAAAACATGAAGAATGTTACTGGAAACTGTGCCCACTGAAATGCCTTATTCATTAGCAATAACGTCTATGATCTTCCAAAATCATGCGCCTACATCGCGGCACATTTCCTTTGAAGACGTTCTGACAGGTTGCCGTGGACGGGGGTCATCTTCATGCAGTTAATTACCGGCCACGTTTAAAGTGCTTGACGCAAAACTTTACTTGGTGGTAGGGACGCGCATCATGACCATGCACGGCAATCATCCTTTCATGCAATTAATCACGAAAGGAATTCGAAATCGCTTTCTATCTTTCTAGCCCACGCTATACCGGATCTGCAATCCCGTCGCTTACAGTGTTTTTTTTAATCTGACTGAACTGCTACTGTGTGTGTATGTCCGGACATGTGTCAATCTGCACAGGCAAGTTCAGCTCTCTAACACTGGCAGGACATACTGATGTATACTTACTGACACCCCTCGTATGCGTATCAAGTTACCTTCTGAATGTGTTTGCTTTGTATTATTAAATATTTCTATTTTGTGATTTTTGCAGATTTTTGAGCTGTATACCGGCATCTGTTTACGTCTTGATTGGTTGCTTATTGGTTTTGGGTCACCCCTATGGGTATAAGTTCAATTATTTTCTGTATGTTCGAGTGGGCCTTGCGCAATGCGCCACTTTAATTCTCCTTTATTATTCTTGCGCAGTCAGTACACGCGTTTCACATGCTGTGACAGTGTTAACATAACTTGATTATTGGTTTGTTCCTAGTGATTCCGGCGGTGAACAATTCAGTTTTTATGTATATCTTCAAGTATAGTGCTTGGCCAGTTGCCGTTTTAACCCCTTTTAGCTATTCCTACTCATAGCGCTGTAAACTTTTGAATGCTCAAATAATATTACCATTCTTAACTTTTATGTTCCCTGCTAATTTTCACACTATCAGTCCCCACATTTGTTCATGCCATAGAACGTTGTTCTGTTTATCTTCTCATTGATGCTCATTTGTTGAAGAGAAAATTCCATGCGTCTGTTTTTCTGTTTCTTCTAATATGAAAATGCTAATAGTTTCACTGGGGAGGTTTACCATGTCATTGCTTACTGAAGTGAGCTCCGTGTTGAAGCGTAGGGGCGGTGATAGAGCAGTGCCCTGGATGGAAGTAGGGGGATAGGAGGGGGAGGAGGGGACGCGCTAGCAACCGCACCGGGTGCAGCAATGACGCCACTGCATATTTCCCGTGCAGTTCTGTTAGACGTTTAAGATAGCCGAATTTTTTAACGAGATGGCGGAAATACGAACAAAAGCCGGCAAATCTCCGGGTATCCGTCGTTTGCTGGGGAACAGGGAAGTTTTTCACGGCTCGGGTTCCATCCGGTCCGATCGTATTCCAAAGGAGTCGACCAGGCGGCAAATACTGAAGTTCTGGCGCCGGCCGAATTAACACTTCGCGGATTTAAGAAAGGGCAATAAAAGTGGAAAGTCGTTAGAAGTGTGTAAAAAACGTAGGTGAGAAGAATACAGCGTCGTAGAGGTGGCGTAGACAAGCGGTCCACTTGAAGCCTCAAAGCAGGCAGTCCGTCCACAGCTCGAAAGTAGACTGAGGAAAACACAGGCTCAAAGGCAAGGCATGACTTTAAACGGATGTGCCGTAAGTGTAATGTATTTCGTTTATCCCAGACCATGCCTACCACAGAGATCTGCCAGAAAGCACCGCGCAGATCGATAGATTAAATCCCAGCTATTATCGTGACAAAGAAAAGGCGCTTGAAATTTTTTTATTTCAAAAGGACCGCTTATAAAGGAATTAATAGAAAACATGAACATTTTTTTGCGACTTGAACGAACGTCTTTATTGACAGTGTGAAAGTTAACAGAGCTAATTAATCGGCAAGAAAGCGAACTTTGTCGCAGCATGTAAAAAAGCGCTTTTCAATATGGGTGGCCATATTCTTCTTGCAAATCGCAGGAAAATGGAAGACAAGCACGTTTTTTGTCGCATTTGAAACACGAGTTCTCCAGTGGAAAGCGCACCATAGCAACTCTCGTCACTCCCTCTTTTCCCACTGTGTCCCTCTTTTCCCCCATGGCTGCACCCAGTGCGATCACCACCTTCCGCACCCCCTAGTGACGTCACTGTTTACCGCTTTATCTAAGTCTCCGTACAAATAGACGGCATTTCGTCTTCAAGAAGTGCGGCGGTACGTTGGCTTTCTTGTGCAGCTCACGTGCTCAAAGGAGAAGACGCGAGGGAAGAGAAATGGCCGTAGTATATCGCCCGCGAGGGGGCGATATCTGACGACTTGCGGCAAAGGAAGACAAGAATAAAGCTGAACGAATAAGGGAGCAACATGGAATGCACCTTAGGCCAAAAAAGAAGCCCCGGAGGAGGGATAAGAACGACATCAGAAGCGTACACTAGAGAGTCGAGCTTCGTGACTAAAAAAATCGAATGGAAGGAATACAAGCCACGGGTGAGCAAGTAATTTCCTCACTAGCATCACCACCGTCCTAGGTGATCTGCGACTAATCGACAGCTGGGGGCACGCGTATTTCGCAACCAGATGAAAATGGTTAGAGCAGAAACGAGAGCCTTCGGTGCCGACAGATGCACCGAAGGGAAGAAAGTGACGCAAGCGGAAGTATTTCTTGCGGTCTGCATTTAAATGAAATGATGTAATCACCATAAATTGACTCAATCGATGGAATTTCTTACTAGAAATATTTAGTGCTGTAAGCACCGCTGCATGGCGCAATCGATGACGACATACATTATAGTGCAAAGTTGAACGAAGGGCTTAACATGCACGCAATGTGATTTTACCGTTTAAAGTGCATAATACCCTCGAGGGACCACATGGAAGCTTTTATTTACCTAATGAGACGCACGATGTGGCCAGACATGCCCCACTTAAAAAAAAAATTGGCTTTGCTACAGTTATGTTCGTATATCTACATTATGCAGGTAAGCTAAATGAACGATTCGGAAGAGAGGTTTACGCAATATTCTGTGGCACCAGAACAGCGTCTCAGTGTGTCGCTCTCGGAAGCGCCCGCTGTTGGCGTCATGCTGTCCGTTGAGAGCGCGGACGAAATTTTCCCGGCTCCAACAGGTTTTCAAAAACTGCCATCATAGCTGTTTCATATATGCGTCGATAAACCCTTTAGTCGAAGACTTCTCCAGAGTTTTGATGATTATTTAGTTGAAAATATATGTAAACATATCTCCTTTTCCAAGTAGAAGATAGAGTGACAGATAATTGAAGGCACTGATTTGTTCATTCCAGCTGATGTACACCGCGGAATTCCTGCTTATCTCACGAATATGTGTTATGAAAACAATGGTATCTTTGCCAACTGCAGGAGCAGGCATACTGTGCGTTCTGCTACTACTGCTGCTTCCACTTCACGTCTCAGTGTAGGAGCATCGCGAGCAGTACCCGGCTTACGCCGGCACTGAAGTTCGGCAAACCCAACACCGTTCGCACGCTTTGAACCCCACCGATCGACGAACGGACGCTCCCTGGAAGGGAGGTCGCAAGCCCACGGCACCACACACTATCGACAACAACGGCTTGCGCTTCGTCAGCTGCTACACGTTATCGGTGGCACTGATGTGGTCCAACGCACTCGTGAATGCTTAGTTTATCACCATGTTAAGCATATTCCTACTCTGCAGGTCTTATGATGGAACGATACTTGGAATGCATGCCTAATTGTGTGCCCCTTTCACGAGAATATATAGGGCCTCCATACAGGCACTCCATATTCTCTATATATCGCAAGTGTACACCTTGGGAGCCCCATGGTTACACCTTCTGCACACTGGGTTGCGTTCTACACTTAAAAAAAAATTCTTTAGACAGTACATAAATAGTCCATTGAATGTCTAGAAATATTTTTGAGGGTAAAGCTCGACATGCTAGCTTTGAAAAGAGCCAGCGTCTCACCGGGAGTCCTGCAGCCCATAGCGAGGGCACTGTGTGTTCGCTCTGATCAGAACCGCTTTTTTTTTTTTAGTGCGACAGCACTACTTCACGAGGTCAAACCGGCTCACCGGTTTGTGTGAAGCTTGACCTTGAAGGTGACCTTGGGCACACCATAAATAAATAATTAAAATAAACAATGCCGTGGCTGGGATTCGAACCCACGGCAACGCGAACAGATCAGCTTCGCTCTCCACAGCACGAGAGCTATCGCCGCAGTAGTTGACGCCTCGTGTTAAACTTTAACACACTCTCGCTCTGTGCATTGCACATCGGCTTCTTCATCAACCAATAATACTATATCATTATTCGCGTCTTCAGCTATGTGGCGGTAGTGACAGAGAGACGTGCGCTGCATGCGTTGGCTTGGACAACGTCGCGGTAGAAACACGGCACTAGAGCAATACGCGTTGGCGTTGAAAACATTGCCGCAGAAACGTGGCAATAAAGCATAGACCGTCGGTGTACATTGGGTAAACTGGCATTGATGAAAAAGTTCAAGACGCGCATAACTGGCCCCCTGGGTAAGCGGGCACCTCAATCGCACTTTCCCGTACGTGGAGGCGATGGCGTTCACCTGCAAAAAACCGTGCTTTGGCCAGTATTTCGTGCCTAGCAATGCTAAACAGCCAGCAAATTTTTGTTATTTTATAATTTTTTTCAGACGTTAACAGTAAGCAGAAACTTGCTTCCAGGCTGTGAAGAAAGAAATCTGAAGATCCACTAACCAAATCAATATGGTAAATGTTAATGTTTTATAGAAAGCCGGAAAGCTGAAAATGACGCGAAGTCAGTTACTCAGACAAAGTGAAAAACGTTTCAATTCGAAGTGCGGTAGTAACCCATAAGCAAACAGGACGCCTAACTTTCCGTCGCATGGCTCTTATTTAATTCCATCGCGACGTTTCACTTTTTAAATAGTGTTATAAACAAAATTTTCATACTCTCGCGAGGAAGCCTGAAACACGCTGCTTGGAATCGGCCCCATCTCGCTGGACTACGGTGGACTGGTACGGAGCGGTAGCTGCCAACGTAGCTCTTAGATCGCCAACAGCCGGAAAAGTCCATGCGTTAACAAATAATTATTCTGCGCGTATGCTTATTTATTTTAATTGCCCAAAGAAAAAATAGTATTCAAACGTTAAGAGAGAGAGAGAAGAAACTTTTATTTAGGTGATTAATTCGCAGGAGCCGGGTGGTCGCTGCCCCTAGTCCAGGGCTGCGCTGGCGGCAGCTGACTTGCGGACCAGCTGGATGATCCAGGCTTGCTGGTCCAGGTTGTCGCTGGTCAGGGTTTCCTCCCACTGCTCGTGTGTCCGTGTGTGGCACTATTAATCTTTTCTCCGGTTTGTCCTGGCATTCCCAAGATGTATGGTAGAGCGTGGGGCTTGCTCCGCACCAAGGACAATAACCTGTATATTGTGTTGGTGTGACCTTGTGTAAAGTGTGAAGACTTGGATATGTGTTTGTATTTTCCTCCAATCAATGGCATCTGAGGAGGACAGTTGTTTGTGTGGCGGTGAGAAATGTCTTTCTAGCCTAAGGTGTTCTAGCCTGTCATCACACGGTCCTAGGAGAGGGGTGGGGTAAGGATGGGGATCCGCCCGGTTTGTGAGAGCTCGGGCTAGGTCATTCGCTACCTCGTTTCCGGCTAGGCATTCGTGAGCAGGTGTCCATGTTATTCTGCGTGAGTGTGAGAGTGTACTTAAGAGTGTGCTCGCCCTTCCATGAGGTTTTCCGCAAGGTAGTCCCTGCAGGCTTGTTGGGAGTCCGTCACGACGTGCGATGACTTGCCCTGTCGGTCTTGAGTCCTGATGATGATGGCTATGTCCAGTGATTCCGCTTCCGCAGGGTTCTTGGCATACATTGAAGCCCTAATGATTGGCCTCTTCTCGTTGTCGACCGCAGCAATCGCGAACCTGCCTGGCTCGGCATAGGCCCCGATGTTCACGTATACTGCTTCCGGGTCTTTTGATGGTTTTTTGCCAGTGTTTTGACTCTGGCTCTTCTTCTACCCTTCTGCCGCTCGTGTTGCATGCGGCTGGGTATTGGGGTCATATAGATCTTCTCTCTTGCAGGTGTCGGAATTTAGGACATGCTCTCACTAGTTCGTAGTGCCTGCAACAGCCCCAGTCTCGTCAGAATATCTCTACCCGCTCGTGTTGTGGTTAGGCGTTTTTTTTTACCCTCCAGAACCGCCTCCCTGAGCTCCTCGAAGGTGTTGCGTACTACGAGTGCCAAAAGAGTTCCGTTGATGTCTTTGGTGGGATGTTTAGGGCAGTTTGATAAGCTTCCCCTAATGATGATGTCAATGCCCCGTCTATCAACGATTCTAATCTCTTGATATGGGAGCCCGTAGGTAATCCTGCTTACGACTAAGGCTTGGACTAGGCGGAGGGTGTCTTCCTCCCTCTTAGAAAAAATAGCGCAAAAAGGACACGGACGACACAGAAGTGGACAGGACAGGCGCTGTTCTGTCCACTTCTGTGTCGTCCGTGTCCTTTTTGCGCTATGTTTTCTAAGAACTGTTACCAACTAGCCCAAACCAAGCTACTGTTCCTCCCTCATCTCTTTCCGATGTCATTTTACCCTTCTAATCATTCTTGATATTTGGTTTACCACAGCCTTGAGAGTTTTGACTGTATAATCTGCTCTCAGATTGATTTGTAACTACAGCCCCAAAACTGTGTGGCCTTGGTATAACCTGTGCTGGTTTCTGATCTTTTGCATGAAGCCAGCGCTCGTCGGTATTACTGATATATTTATCTTCTTTAATGAATGATCAGGCCGCTTCTCTCAGCAATGACACAAACTTTAGTCATTTGTCAAGTTGTTACTGAGAAGAAGCAGCACGCATGCAGGCGAGGCATATCTATATTGTTCGTAAAGTACGTTTTGCCTCACATGAACATTGAAAATCATGCATTTAGGATTTAAACTCGAGAGTCCAAACTCGTCTGAAGAAATGCGTCTGCAATCGGAAAGGCAGAAAAAAAATCGGTTTATTTTGGCCGCAAACAGAAAATGTGCGCAACTGCAGGCGAATGCAGGTCTCCTTTCTTCCTCAAGTGCGAGGCGCATATTGTGAGGCGCATACTTGAACGCCTTCGTATTCCTCCTCGGGATGCACTACGGATGCACGCCCCAAGACCTGCCTCGACCTCCGACCCCAGGCGGGCGGAAACAGAAACCTAATAGGGTTATTAACCGCGCTCGTGCAGTACCTGCACATAACTCTGCTATGGGCCGCCGGTGCGGCTCACAGCATCGCCACCGCCATCACTCTTGCGCGCACAATCATGTCGCTTCCAATAACACGCCAGGCATACGCCTAAATAGTGTACCCATTCTGTTCCACAGTAACAATAGGAAATAATCGAAGGAAAATAATTCTTATTCGCAATTCTAGATCATTCCTTGCTACCTAGCGGCTTGCGCGAGAAGCCGCCGATTCTGGTCGCGGCCGGTCTCGAGGAGGGCGCGCCCGGCCGTGTTTTGGTCCTCCCGTTTCTTTACCCGGCCGACGCAGCCTTTCTTTTTACTCTCCAGTGCAGTGCCAGTGCCCTAAGTGTGATTCCGTAGCAAGGCTCCAGTTGCTGTCCGAGGAACACACCTGAAGCAGGACCGTCCAGTGCTCCCTGTGTGGTTAATCCTGTGTGGTTAAAGGTGCACTAAAAGAGGAATCTGAACTCGTCTTTTTACCGCGGGAACTTTATCTACACGTTCCGGGAATTCTTAGAAACTTCCAATTATTATCCTGTGCGGCCGATTTTCCTAATTAACTCGGATTAAACGTCCCCCCCCCCTCTTTTTTTAACTGAACGCGGCAGGTAGGCGGAGTCGACCGACGCGTGGATCGAGTGCCTTTCAGCCAGTCCAGTGGCGGCTTCGCTTTAGCTTTTATTTTGTTTTTTTAGGTTTCTGTGAGTAAAAAGTTTCAGTCACAGACAATATAGCCGCAAATTAGGCCCACGGAAATAAAAATACACGTGGACTCTTTCACTTACGTATCACTCCGCCGATGGCAAAGCGGCAAGCCGCCGCGGGACTGGCTGACGCGTTGGCTGACTCCTACCTACCGCGTTCAGTTAAAAATTAAGGCGGGAGCCGGGATGTTTAATCTCATTTAATTAGGGCAGTCGGCCACACATGACAATAATTCGAAGTTTCTAAGAATGCCCGGAACATGTAGATAGAGTTCCCGTGGTAAAAATACGAGTTCAGATTCTTCTTTAGTGCGAAGGCTGCAGTTGGTCCGCGTAAATCCGTATGAGCGCAAAACGACTCCTGCATACGTTCCCCGCGATGAACAATAGTTTACCTTATTTTGCTGCCTCATGTTTTCTAAAAAAGAAACTGTATGAGAACCGCTCGCTCTACGGAATGCTGTGTGATTCATTGCCTATGCGGCCGGGCACGCGCAGAAGACGTCAAAGCGTGGTTTGCGGTGCTGCAGCTCTCAGCAAGAGCAGCCAGTTCAGTGTTTCTCAAGCCATCATTTGAAGCTGCTCTTGTGAGACAACTGTGGCCGGCTGCAGAAAAATGCAGCGTTTCACCAATCAAACGATAGAGATAAGTTGAAAGGGAATATATGCGCCGCCGCGGTGGCTCAGTGCTAAGGTGCTCGGCTGCTGACCCGAAAGACGCAGGTTTGATCACGGCCGCGGCGGTAGAATTTCGATGGAGGCGAAATGCTAGAGTCCCGTGTACTGTGCGATGTCAGTGCAGCATGTCCACCACGGCGTCCCTCATAGCCGGAGTCGCTTTGGGACGTTAAACCCCATCAATAGAAATCCAAATAATGACCTCAGACATAATGGAATCACAGCGCTCGCAGACGAGGACACAGAGAGGACACAGACACAATTGTGTGTGGCCTCTCTGTGTCCTCGTCTGCAAGCGCTGTGATCCCTTGATGTCTGACAAAAACCAACTAGCCCAGCAACATACCGTGCTCAATTTCTTATCTATGCAGAGTCAGTTTGGTGAAAAGCGGAAAGCGATTCGCCTGTAGCAGTGGAGCCTGTGGCCTGCACATAGGCCTTTGCGCCTTTCGAAAAGGCTGGTAGCACGTGTGCACTGGCACACTGGCCTCCCACCACGTCAAACTCTCTTAAAGAGCATCTGATCTCGAGAGAGATCTGGTGCGGCCTACGCTGCTGTCCGGACGTCTCTATTCACGGGGCGACTATTTCGACGTGTTCATCGATGTGGTTCTTCAGTCCGGTTAGGATGAGGTGGCTGGACGCTGTAATCCGCTCCCTGCCGACTCGAATAGGGCTGCCATCTTCGTGTGTCGACAGACAGGAACTGATCATAGATTCTTTTGAGGACCGAAAAATCGTTCTTGGAATTTATATTGATTTTACAAAGGCGTTTGACTTAGTCCACCATCGTCTACTACTGCATAAGCTACTCCATTATGGAATCAGAGGAATAGGTTTATCCTTAATGGAATCCTACCTAGAAAACCGCATGCAAATGGTTGTCAATGACCGCACATCGTCAACATTAAAACCTATTTTTTCTGGAGTCCCACAGGGCAGCATTTTAGGCCCCTTACTCTTCAATATCTATATTAATGATATATTTTACATGCCCTTACCTGTGACTTTAATAGCTTACGCCGATGATCTCACAATGCTTTTGCCCGGTGATAATGAAAGAAATCTATTACTGTATGGAAACCAATTTTTAGAATATTTGTGCGAATGGTCGAGAAAGAATTGCTTAAGAGTACATACTAAGAAAACTAATGCCATTATCTTCCATCCAAAGAACAAGCCTATCTCAATGAGTTTTGACCTCATGCTGGGTGACACTAGAATTGAAATTGTAGACACTATAAAATGCCTTGGTGTGGTGCTCACGGAAACCCTGAGTTGGGACAAACATATAAACACTATCCGCAAGAAAATGAACCGAGTCAATGGTGCCCTGCGTCGACATAGATACACACTTCCAACAAAGATAAAGATTCTTATATATAATGCATACTTACTTCCAATCATTACCTACTGTATAAGTGTCTGGGGTACCACAACGAAACATAACAAACACAAGATCTTAGTTGCACAGAAGCGAGCTGTCAGATTGATTGCAAATGTACCATGGCATTCCCATGCGTTTCCTTACTTTAAACAATATGGTATTTTGTCTGTTGATATATTGCACCCGTTCATATTGTTATGTGCATACAAAAAGGCAGTTAAAACAAAGAATCAACTGTTCCTTGCAGCCTTTAATCTACATCAATACACACCAGTGTACAATACCCGATGTCTTTTACCTTGGCTTCTACCCTTTTGCCGTACTTTATACCGCAAACAGTCCTTATCCTATAACCTAGGAAATTACCTCAACACATTGGCAGATAATAATGTTTGTATAGAAGACATCTCAAAGAAACAGTTATTGTCTGTCATGTGCATTTTCGAATCTATTGTGGCATCAATGTAAATAGGTTTGGTGTATTATATTGTCTATTGTTCCTATTGTTTATGTGCATCTCCGTTGTGTACGCGGTCAGGGTTACACTATTGTTGTCCTTTTTCATTGTTTGTTTTGATGGGGATATTCAGCTCAACTTCAGCCTGATGTTCGCGAAACACACTGCTGTCGTTGTATTCATGGGGCACTGGGTGCTACTTCAAGCTGCATCCCCTTTTTCCACTGTAAATGTGTGTGGAGAAATAAATTTTCAATTCAATTCAATTCAATTCTCCGGAGTTGCGATATTCATCACTCTCGCACCACGCTTGTCGTCACCCTCATTCGCGCATGAATTGTGCTCAGCAACCTGCGCACAGCTCAGGCCCTGCATCTTTTACTGAGCGGAGGCTTTGTTTCGAGTAGGCAGTGAAGTTTTAAAAATTTATAATTTATGAATTTATGAACTCTGAGTCCGGGGGGTGCGGGGGTGAAGCAGGCCGAAGCGGAGGACTACGAATTACGATTTCCTGGGTGGAAAGTTAGAGGGGGTTATGCGAGAAATAATCAGACATAACATATAGTTTAACAGTTTTGATTACACATTGTATTGAAGATCACAAGTGAATCAGGATTACTAGAATACAAATAGATAATAATTCATATGCGTAGAACGCCAACGTTTACAGTGAATGCTGTTTCAGAACACATGCATTTGTGAACTGCTGATTTCAGCACCGAAGTGATGTTTGCACCATCCTTACGGTAACAGACAGTGCGCGACGAGACGTGTGAAGACGTAAAGGTTTGGTGCTTGCGCAAATTTATGTTATGATGCATGCTCTGATGTAAAAGCTACTCGAAAGCAGGCGCGCGACGAGACCCGAGATTGAAGGATCGTGGTACGCGGACACCTGACAGTCTATGTCCTTTCAGTTCAGAATCCTGTCCTTTGACCTCGTAATATTGTTTGCTGTCCTACTACTGCCAATGCCAGCTGCTGCTAATATGTTTTTTCCCGCAAATGAATATCATTGGACAAACATTCAGCGGCCTTATTATGTAACGCAGCGCGTAGATTCTTTCCCCCCCCTTGCCTTCTTGTATTATTTCTTTTGCTGTCTCATTTTTTGACCTTTGACTACTGGTCTGACACGGAATTTGAAGTGTGTAACCAGGAGTCACCGCTTGTTTCTTGAGCTATGCAGCATGCAGTTTCTGCGTGCGTTATCGGTATACACGGTGTACAATGTGGAGCAGTGCCACAGCAGCGCAAAATTATGTTTGCTTGCTCATTTATTTTCGCCCCCGTTTAGTTGTGCATATAGTGAAGATCCTCTCTCAGACGTTGACTGCGTCGCCTGTGTGCTATGCATTCTTTTATGCTATAGTTGACTTCGTTCTAAAGAGCCTATCTTATTCCTGCACATATGCTTTAATGCACGGAATGAATATCACACGAGAAAGAAGGCGCGCAACGATGGGGCGAATTTAAAACGAATTCCGGCTCCCGACCGAGAGCTCCCGACCGAGAGCTCTGTGGATTCCCCGCTCGACCGCAATTGTTATTTTTAGTTACTGAATTTTCGTATTCGGTGAGCACTACTTCTGCTGCAGGAGCATACTCCCCGACTCACTATGAGTCGGCTGGAGTGCGGCAAGTTTTGAAAAAGGAATGAAATGTGGGACAGAGTTTACTCCCGCACAAGGAATTGTAACTCTTGCTTTTCAAGCGCGAAAGGCAGTCGTCACCTGCGCTAGCCTTTTTCTCAGTCGAAGGCAGAAGCGATCTATTTAACTACGTACAGAGTGTCTCTGGATCATCCAGATTAGACAGAAATTCTGCCCTTACCCATACAGAAGGCTGTTGAAGGTTTCAGCAACCGCCACACACTGCGCTGGCTTGCCCCGCCAGGAAGACCCGCCAGGAAGCCCCATTAGATAAGGATCATAATTCCACGAGTTATTGTCGAGTCATCACCGAGGAGAGACGGCGATGTCGTTCTAAAAATTATCAGCGTCAGTACATTCACCATGCAATAACGCTCTTACTCGAAGTTAAGCAAGCTTCATCTCACATTTGGAAGGCAAGAGCGTCCCTCTGAAGGCAACGTTCAGCCATTACTTCTTTTCGTTCTGCTTCCTCAACGACACCCTTGTGACGAATAACTTCGCACCTAATAAGGGCACTAATTACTTGTTCTCCGTCATTGCTACCAGCTTTGAGGCGAAATTCTACCAGCTTTTAACGACGAATCGACTTCGGGCTACCCCCCGAGCACGCTCCGAAAACTGGCCTCGTCTTCCGCTGACACCGCACTACATCAAGATCTGTCCAAAATGAACAACCGGAAACAACGCCGACAGTACCAGCAAGCGTTCTAAAGTAATTTTTACCGCCAGCTAGACCTTTCCAGCAGATCTGTATGGGTCATCTCGGCAGGATACCAAGCTGATATTTTTTGAGGTTCGGTTCAGGTTCATCCCCCGCGCAACATTCCGTTTGCGGTTAGGTTCATGCAGGTTCAGAATGAGAAGAAAAAATTGGCAGACGATTACGATAGTCGGTAATGCGAAAATTTAGCTCAGCTCTTTACACGCCACCTGCGCCACCGCTGGCAGGCGGCGTATTACGATGCTAGCCACCCTCCAAGATTTTCTCGTGGCAGCCGCCTTCCAGGTTGCGTTTCTCTCTGTTACTCGGACGACCGGTTACGCCGACTACGCCGATGACGACGACGCGGAACGCAGGAACGGGCGCCTAACGCTCTAAAAATGAAAAAAAGATATGAGCCATTGTTCATGCCCCTTGTTACTCGTTGTTTTATTTAACGTTGGTCGAAGGTATTAAAATAGGACAAAAATTACGGGGCAATCAGACATCTGTTGAGACAGTTCTGCGAAAGCAGTTGGATTACCCTCGATGGATACTTTGGTGTTTTTACTCTGTTGGACCCTTCCCTTCTCCAATCCTATAGGGTTCACACACGCGACCGAATTTTTTCGGAGGATGAAGGTGGGTCGAAGGCGGCGTTGGGTGGGTGGAGGGCCTCGTAGCTAGGGGATGGGGTGAGGTGGGGAGGTGGCTGGTGCTTCTGGAGGGCAGCTGGCTTTGCCACTGCGTCTTTGATTTTGATTACGCTGTCGCTTTACCGTTCCGCTGCTGAATGGGCTTCTAGTGGGTGCAGTCTTTGTGGAGAGTGGAGATAGGTAGGTTGGTGGTGGGTGGAGCTCCCGGGGGTAACAGTTGGGCCGATGGGTGGTGAATGGCGCTTCTGGAGGATAGGTTGGGGGTGGGGTGGGACGGTGGATCAATGGCGGCGGTGTGTGTGGGTGGGCAGCCCCCTATAGCTGGGGCGTGCGGTGGGGAGGTGGCTGGTCGGTGGTACCTCCAGAGGGTGGAGGGTCCTCGCTTGGGCTGGAGGCTTTACTTCAACAGACACCAGATTTCCGGGAGTTGTACGTTAACACCGCTTTCGCAGTAAAAAATAATGACGACGAAATGCTGCGCCTGCACATTGTTTGTGTGCTTTTCGATGCTGCACGAGCAGGGCGTTTTATCCACGTACGGCTCAATATAATAAAGTAAGCATCTTATGCCTCATAAGGATTTTAGTGTCCTTGGAGGTCCTGCTATGCGCGTAGTACTTTTTGCTATAATCATAGTCCTTAACGTCATGTACTCAATCTTCCTATTACTGATGATATGCAGTTATATTGTCTTAAGTGTTACTGAACACTTTTTTGTCTATTGTGTCAAACCAGTTTGAACCGGTTCGAGCTAGAACGGAGTGCCGCTCCGGAGCCGAGCCCGGGCCAAAACCCGAAAAGATTCTGGTTCGACACCCTATGCTCCAGAAAGCTCACAAACACGTCACTCGTCGCCGCTGCACTACCTTCAAGTGGAAGCGCCACGTGTACCTCGCTTTTACGTAATTGTCTTGCTTATAAAACTGCTGTTTGCGGTAAAAAGGACGTTTGCTATCACGTGACCCTAACCTATCAGTCTAGCCTGACTAGTGTTACCCTTTAGTGTTCCTTTAAAACAATGTTAAGTTTGAATGCTGAAATAATGGTTATGGTGCAACATATAACATTGTTGTTAATTTTTAACATTATAATAACATTTAGAACGCAGCATTAGCACAATCTTTGAGCATTGCGTCTGGGAACCAAGCGAAACCACCAGCGCGGCAGATGTTTCGACTACAGAAGGCTTACTTTTAATAAGCTAATGTCTTTGGTTCAACACATGGCGTTATTTATTGTTAAAGGGACACTGAGGACAACGCTATCAAATTTCTTTTTGTTATTAAAATCCAATAGTTCGGAATTTTGTGGCTTTGTTTCCGCTTGTCCGGCAGCGGAAGGTGCATTTATTGCTAAGAGATTTGGATTCGAAGTTGAAAAACTTTTTCCCGCGGCTACGATTCAAACTCGGGACTCTCTGATGAAGAAATAGGAGAAGAGTGACGTAAACCGGCGGAAACGGAAACGAGGACTCCGTGATTGCTGGCGCGAGTGCTGTGCTCCCGCCTAGCATCAGTCGAAATGAAAGCTACTGCCGGCCGGACGTTGAAGGCCTCTACCATCCGTCGTCGCTTTGTTTACGTTTGCACAAACGTTAGGGGTGGATCCCGTTCCCGATTCCGACAACGAAGTTCTCGCAAAGAACTGCGGCCTGCATTAAGCGACCTCCACCCCACACATCGTGCAATGCTTTTGAGGGCTGAGGCGGCGGGTCTAGCAAGGAAGTCTTAGCGCCAAGGTGTCGGCAGCGCCGCTGTCACCGCCCAGCCACCGTCAAGACTGATGCGTAGCGACTGGCACGTGCGGGCATATTTAAATTCTGCAATAATAGTCCTCGCAGGGCTGGTTATGCAGCCAGGTGTCTTGGTACGTTGACGAAGCGAACACGCCGAGCGGTGCGTTTGCTAACGTGGAGGCGCATTGAACATTGGCTATACACAGTTATATTTCCTTGTCTCAATTGCGTGCCGCTGCACGAACTTCGTCCGAGGAGCACTTAGAGAGGCACTCGGAGGTCCTCTGCTGCTCCGCCCTTGTAAGTCGAAGAGCATAATTAACGAAATCTTGCGGGCACGCAGAACGCATAGATGTGAAGAACCACAAGACATACCAAAACATACTTTACTACTTTAATGTTGCTGACAGATGAGGGAAGCAAATATTCACTGCTGAGTGTGCTTGAGGCAGCATGAGACATCATGCCGATGTCTTTGAATGACCGAAGCAGAGGGTTCCGCTGGCGCAATCTTTAGTTTCTGTTTGCCTTACAAGTTTACCATTGGCATGCGCACAGGCCCTTTGCGGGAGCCATAAGCCTTTACGAGTAGTCAGACCCTTTGACTGAATTTTTAATTCCAACTGCTAGAAATGTAGATGTCGCTCGTCACACTTTTTACACGGCCCGAGCTCATATACGCTGAGTTTCGACGCTTGCTGCTATAACTAGCGTACTGAAATGGACACTTAGGGTTTTCCTGTGCCCGGGTGTGCGCATTGTAGAGCTCTGCTCTGGGCTTAAATTTTTTATTGGACCAGACCCACGACGAGAACCCGATCAACTTGGCCCGGCTCTTGAACTGTACAAGCTCGGCTCAGGCCGGAAACGACATGAAAACCAAGCGTGCTTTTCGGTCCCGCGCTTTCGCAAAGACTACTGGGAGTCTTTGGCCGACGGCGCAACCAATAGTAATGCTGGGCGCAGCGACGTCGTCTGCTGCAACGCCTGCTGCGCATGCGCAAGAGCGCTGAGACGGAGACCAAGTAGGGAGAGTGTAGGGGGAGCCGGCTTCAAAAAATGTGACGTAACAGCCCCTCCTCACTTCTTTCCTTCCCCCATGCTCAGAAATGACTAAAAGCAAGCTCGAAATTTTAACTATCAGCAGACGCAAAGTGAATCGACGACCGCGCGTAGTGTGACGTCACACACGCAAGGTCACGCGTAGAAATCTCCAATCTTCCATTGAGGTTGAGGCCACGATATGGGAAATTTTAGCATTCATTTTAGCTGCAAAAAAATACCAGCCCGCTGCAAAATTTGGCACAGAGGATAACCTACAAAGGATTAGAAAACTGCGGAGTACGTAACCATAGAAAAACAAAAATGCCGGAGTTGGCCTTTATTAAACTCCAAATGCCGTGTCACCGTGTACGTTTACTGTTTGAGCTTCATCAAATGCTAAAATATTTATAAACAGCAGTAAAGCATTTTTTTTTTCAATTGCAATGTTTTTAGTTGTTTATAAATGCGTTGTTTTGCAGCGGGTTTTGCGCGTTTAGCACAAGTGGCTCCTATGTTAGCAACCACGGGCAAGAACTATATTTTTGTGTTGTTAATAATGGCCGCGGCCAGCACTCGTGCTCACCGACGTGACTGATCTTGCCAAGTTGTGAAAGCCAAGTTGCTCAAAATTCTTTGATCCAAATGGGAAAAGCTAAAACTAAGAAGCACATATCCCGAAGAAACAATCCTACCGGAATGCCGTCGACTCATGACATAGAAGAAGACGGCGAACTTCAAGATGGAAATGCCACTAGCAGCTCTGTCGACGATCTTCCCGACATGGTAAGAGGCGCGCTAAATTCGCTTATGTTGTCTCAGTAGCTATATTGGAGTCGCGTACTTCCTTCTTCCGTGATGAAGCGCGCACTGGGTAAATTGTTGAGTCAAAATTGGTACTAAAGCTATGCCTGCATGTACTTTGCTAACCATTGGGCAAGAGCCTCTGGCCTCCGATATCGTTTTGCGATATTTGTAATCATCTCTTGGCATCAAAAGAAAGCGGCCAACAAGTTATTCTTATTATTCACAGTTTTTGCATCTTCAAGTGTTACAAGTGCTAACATGGTTCCATACTCTACAGGCACTCGTCGTTTTGCGCAATCGCGCATGGCCAGCGTCTGTTTCATACTCGCACGTGGCGTGGTGCACAGCACCTTCCTGTGACAGGCGCGTCGTTAAACTTTCGCACTTATTTTTTGTGTCATCTGCGTTGTGTCGTGTTCAAACTTCGAAACTTTATCAGCGCTGCGACAGGAGACAGGGAAAAAGAAGAGACGTAAGGACAAGCGCTTGTCCTTCCGCCTCTTGTTCCCTGCCCCCTGTCGCAGCGCTGATAGAAGTTTCGAACATGAACCAACTAGCTCAAATTTCTGCGTTACTGTTCAAGTTTCATGTGGTTGGCGATGCAGACCACTCACTATAAATGCGTTGCAGTGGCATCGCAGGCTTTTTTTTATGCACGTAGCTTAACCCATTAAGCTTGCGTTGTTTGAGCATAGCGTACACATTGCAAAAAAAAAAAAGCGCGAGTCACCTTCTGTGCGCAGCAAAAATATCTGCACAATGGCAGTGCTAGATTCTGTGGCTAGGCAGACGTGAACATTCGAACACACCTGCTGTGCAGTAGCCAGTCAGCACTGCGAAGTTAATTGCGGACAAATCTTTGCGCGACCCCAGGAGCACGGCTACTGCATGCAGGGGCCATGTGTGCCCCACTCATGCGCTAGAAGACTCTGGCACTGAAACTGATTTGTCCCCAGGTGTGCACACGCTGCCATATCAGAGGAGAGCTTGCCATGCATAGAACTTTGCAGATAGTCCCTAATGCAAGGGCTTGACATATGTTATATTGTTCATGTACCATTCTTTGATTGCAGCTGCAAGGTGGTAATGCGGAGGAGCGGGAATGTGCGGCCTGCATCATGGCGAATTTCGCAAAAGATCCAGCCACCTGCGAGTCACTCCTGACAGCGTCCATTGTCCGAACGGCAGCGCCCCTTCTCCTGGATAAGAACCATGCCGTACGGCACTCTATTGCTGGAGCTCTCCGGTAAGAAACCTGCAGGCTTTACTCTAAAGGGACACTAAAGGAGAACACTAAGTCAGGCTAGACTGATAGGATAGGCTTACCTGGTAGCAAATGTCATTTTTACTGAAAACAACACTTGTAAGCCAGAAAATAGCGTAAAAGCGAGGTACATGTGGCGCTGCCACTTTTAAGATTCGTGCAGTGGCAGCGCGTGACTATTCATGAACAAACACTATTTCGCCATCCCTATGGGCAGTTACCATCGAAATACTAGGAAAGCAGTGTGACTGTGACGAGCATAGCCAATGTTGTGAAGGGCCTCATAATTAAAACAACGCAAAACAGATGACTCAGAGAAAGGTCACTCGCAAACGCGAGCACTGAACTTTTCGCCTCGCATTCTGTGCACTCAGGCTGTGTGTAGCCATTGTGCATAGCAAGTTCAGAACCGCAAGCTCTTAACGGGATTCGCGGTATGTGACCCGCCACGGTGGCTCGGTGGTTATGGTGCTCGGCTACTGACACAAGAGACGTGGGTTAGATCTCGGCTGCGGCGGTCACATTTCGATGGAGTCGAAATGCTAGAGACCCGTGTACTGTACAATATTGGGGGATGTTGAAGAGCCCTGGATGGTCACAATTATCCGGAACCCTCCACTTTAGCATCCTTCATAGCCTGAGTCACTTTGGGACATTAAACCCCATAAACCATTCGTGTTGTGTGTGCTTGCTACATGTCTAGCGAAGTGGTTTCGTTCTCACTTCATCCGTCAAATCAGCTACTTTGTGCAGGCTGCTGGCGTTATGAAATCGCAATGTGCTTGTTTCTTTATTTCTATTATGCGCTCATGCAAACACGTGCATGCATGCATGACATCAACGTATGAAGCACTGTGTGAGCGCGTGGTCTTCCATGTTTTCTGTGCAGTGGAACAGTGAATAAGCTTTTAGATGTGCTCAAAAATATCTTAGAAGTACCATATGTATGCACCGTCACCTCTCATTCGGCTCATTATAGAAAAGGGCTTCACAGTGCAGCTCATTATGCACGCAGTATGTGAGGTGCCAGCGTGCAAGGCAGGGTTTTTCGCAAAAAAAACATAGATCCAGCTGATGCGTATTCATCAAGATTATGCATGCATCCCTTGCCAACAGCTATAGCTGGGCGCAACTTAGCCTGATTCGTTTCCGCTTACAACCCACAGGAAGCAATTCTAGAATGTAAAAATTATGACCACAGCAGAGTCAGGTACAAGGGTTGTCTTCGATCATACTGTATAGTTAACAAACGTGATGTAATTCGCAGCACAGTGCACCGTTTAGTGAGATATATCCGTGCAGTTTTTCACTCTCATGTGGTGTTGAATGAACACGTTAGGGCGCAACTGCTGCTCGCATGCTTTTGAGGGTCCCTCGAAGCATACGTGTACATTCCACAGTGGCACACAATGCACCGAAGGCTACATGTTTACGTTTACGTCGCTGATGTATACGTGTGTGAACGTGATCAGCAGTTTGTTCTGCTGTCTGCAGCTGCGCTTGATAATTTCATGTAGTTTCTTTCGCACCCATGGTGCTTGCCACGACATACAGACACATGCGAAGCAACGGAGAGCCCCCATCGAAATAGTGAGGAGCAGAGGCGGCCTGCACTTGCACGTCGCTGCCGTGACCACTGATCTGTTGGCCTTCGGTTTTCGGTTGCTCCTCTTGTTGGTCAGGTTACAAAGACTTAACACAGCACTTCATTTTTTGCTGGCGCTTTGAACCTGAAAACGTTTTGGGACTTTCATTTGCAGTTCTTTTAGCAACAACGCAGCCATCTTTCCGCGTAGGAAAAACGTCGGTACTGTTCCCGAGGAATAACCTATCCATCTTGCCTAGTTTGACATTTTCCTTTAGTGTCCCTTTAAATATGGTATATTGCATTTCTAGGTACCACTTCCAGTTGATGTGTACACAACTGTATGTCGTATTGATGGAATCTGCAACTTCTGATCCTTTGGTACTTTTATGCTTTGAAAATACATTGTGCCGAAATGGACGGGATTTCCAAATTGAATTCAGTGTGTTTAATGTGCTCAGACTGTCTGTGAATCATGTCAGATTCTCTGTATTCAAATGAATGTTATTTAAGAGGTGAAGTGTTTCTGTGGCAAATAGATGTGATGTGATATTTATTGTTTTCTGTTTTCGATGTTAGGAACTGTTGTATAAAATTAACCTGCATGGGCTGGGAGAATCTCGTTTACTACTGCATGGTTGGTGTGGTTGCACTGTGTACTGTTTTTCTTTTTTGACATTGCTAGATAATTTAGCCATTAGTATCCAGTGTAAAGAAAAAACAGACTATTCTGTACTGCATCCCATAACTAACTTGCAGCACTACCAAAGGCAGAGACATCTTCAACCAGTCAGGAGAGCGCCTTAAACGTGTTTATCTGCGCCTAATCGTTTGTGTGTTGTCTGCTCATGGCGTACACAGATATAGTTAGAAAAGAGTATAAATCGACGCTGTCTATGTACCCTAACCGTATGCATGCATATGTATGCTAAACGCAAGCATGTTGCGGGGCGTTATGCCGTTCGCACTTTTAGTTAAGCATACACAAACTGAGACACAACGGTAGATGGATGGATGAAGGTAGGAGCGTCCCCTTTGAAATGGGGTGATGGCAGTTGCCACCGTGCTCAGTTTTTTTCCATTTATTTGTGTTTAGCTGTGTTGTAAGTTATTAAAATTTGCCATTTTCTTTGGGTATGTCTTCTTGCACTTATAACCTTACGTCACCTCTCTGCTTTTGAGCCACCAATCTTCCAATCGCTTTTTGCTAATTTCCACCGCAGATTTATTTGCGTGACTATTGTTATCTCTAAGCCCTAGGGCCTCAGGAAGAGTGACTGTGCCTGCATCGACGTTGGGATGGATACCATCACATTTTAGTATGAGGTGTTCTATTGTTTCTACAGATTTACCACACACAGCACATGTGTCATCTTCTTCGTTAAATTTTTTTACAGCTGCGCGTTCTAAGACATCCTGTCCTAGCTTCAAAGAGTAGGGCACTGCCTCTTGAGTTATCATAAAATGCTTCCTTCCTGATCTGCCTTTTCCAGTATCGATATAGTTCTATGCTATGCTTCCGGGATCCAGGCCCAAAAGTCAGTGTTAACGCACTCATTTTATTTGTGAAATTGGCCAGTGATGGCAACACCTGTATTTCGTTTTTTTCTCTGTTCTGGCGTATAAAAGCTCCATTTTGGTGAGAGTGGTCTCTTTGGGATTAGAACACTGTACCTTATCGATAAGTTTGGTGTAGTGGTGCCGTCTCTTCGTTAGAACGGGAAGCATTTCTGACAAAAAATCGACGCTCCTCTTTAGGACTAGAAACGTCAGAATTGTCATTCGAAATGAAAAAATTAAACAAATTTATCGCTCATACATTTTGTTATAGGCGAGATGAGATGAAGCAAAAGCCCAGTACCCCATTAATGGCAGTGAACGCACTGAAAATGGCAGTAACTACAATGAATTCAGTCCGAGGCAAGAGGTCCTGCTTCTAAGGGCGCCACCATTTTGGAAAACATATTTTAGAGCAAGCAAAAGTCCTGCATATTACATTCCAGGAATAGCGTACTTACAGCGAGCGTACGTTAAGGTTCGATATGAAATAGCGCTTGACGCATGTGCACTTTAAAGCACGCTGTCTCCTATGCCAGTATGCCTATTTTATACTGGCACTACATTCCGCAGTGTCAGAACATTGCCTCTGCACTCATCGCAGCGTTTGTAGTGCTGCGAGGAACTACTGGGATGGAGTACAGGCACTGGTTTGATTGAAGACCTGTTCTTGCAAATTACACTGCAGCCTCAGTGGAAATGGGGCTGTGCTTTGTTTTTGCTTGCTGATAGTAATTAACAGTGGTGCAACAGCTGCACCAATTGCATCATTTTAATACAATTGTGCATTTCTGCGCCACACTGCGTCAAAATGCCACGACTAGCCCCAAAAGTTTTCAGTCACACTCATTTTAACGGAAAGTAAGAGCTGTGTTGGCAACCTTCAGTTTTGCAAATGTATCAGGTATTGCCAATCCAATCCAGTCGCGCAGACACAACAACGGAAAGATACGTGCATGCTTGGTGTTGGACACCCAGAAATAACTTGTTTTGGTCGCACCGCAGCCTACTCGCGAAATCGACAGCTGATGGCGGCAGCTGCATTTCACTTTTGGTCTTTTCTAGCGTATGAAGGTTTTGTTTCCAGTGAATGTAGTGCCTTGTCATTTGAATGTGGTAATCTATTCCTATGGCAATCCTCACTTTTGTAGCGATAGCTACATTACGGTAGCATTTCGAGCCTTCAGCATGGCGGCGTGCTGCGCTGTGGCTGTGCCGCCACCCTGTGGCTTCTCCGTCACGCTATCACATGGTTGGTCACGTGGTGCGGAGCAGCTGCCGGCGGCGCGGCTGATCACGTGGTTTGTCACGTGGTTGGTCACGTGACCAAGTTCCACTCAGCCAGCTGTAGCTATCGCGTCACTCCAGGTTTAACCAGAGCTAAACGACCGCCATTTTTTTTTTCTCTCTGACTGAGCGCAACTCTATCCAATTATTGTTCTCTGTAAAAATTCATGCTCTGACTCTTTTTGTCTTTGTGACATTTTTCCAGAAGCAGAAGACACATTTATCAGCGAGAAAATTGAATTTAAAAATATTTTGCCAGTAATCTAAGCTCATGACGTCTGCACTGAAAGGACAGGTTGCCACCGTTTTGAAGTTAATGGTGGTGGTAGCTTCTGGGATCCAGGCCCAAAAATTGGTGTTGACACACGCATTTTACTTGCGAAATTGGCCAGTGATGGCAACACCTGTATTTCGTTTTTTGGTCTTTTCTGGCGTATAAAAGCTCCATTTTTGGTGAAAGTGGTCTCTTTGTGAATGCAGCTAACATTTGTTCTGTGTGCCTGTTCCTGGCCCTGTCCTGCATGTAATTTTTAATGTGCTGACATTATGTATGCACCAAGTGCCTGTGTGTGTCGCCTCTCTTGTCCTTTTCTTTGTTTGCGCTATAAACCCCACTACATCAAGATGTACGCAAGCTGCAGTGGCCAACTAGCCTGTCTTTCTGCACTAACATCTAGTGCACGTCTGCTTCACACTATATATATGCCTGTAGCAGGAGATTTATTCAGTGTCGGCTCTTGCTTATTGGCTTATTTCAAAAGGGTTGTCTATCAAACAGTTTTACCTTGTTGTGGCGCCAACAAAAAAAGTCTATTCTTCTGGGTGTTAAAAAAGGCATCATGGAATGGGATTCAGCAACCTTGCATGTCTCTCTTGAAATTCTTGATTTGTAGTTAATGCTTCCATTATTTCTCTGTGCATAGGAACATCAGTGCCATAAACCATGAAGCATGTAATGCACTTATCGATTTCGACGTCATGACGCCGTTGGTAGGCCTGCTGAAAGAGGTAAGCTTGTGCTTAACTGCATTTCAACAATGCATTATTTCTTTCGTTTCAATCCTATTTGTGGAAATTTTGCTTGGAGCTGCTTAGCTTGCTTTATTAGTGGAACATCACTTGACTTTGCTTAAACAGACAAATGCTTTATTGCGGTCTATCATCACTGGCTGGCTGCCACGAAGAGGATCTTTCGACTGTTTTTGAAGCTGGAGCCCCATGCTTATAACATGTATACACAAGACGTGTTTCCATCACGGGATACAAGTGAAGGAGAACCAGCTTAGCTTTTGTGGTAGAATGGTAGAAATTACTTTCCATGCTTGATCTCAAATCTTATGGCTAAGTGTGCTAAACAAAGCAGTGCATTAGTGGCACTTCCGTGATATCTGGTGCTTCTACTTGCCATGATGGCTCAGTGGAATATGGTTTCAGCTGCTGAGCCCAAGGTTGTTGAATTCTGATTGAGGCGAAGTGCAAAACTGGTCATCTGTTATGCAGTGTACTAGTAGGCGAAATTAGTCTGGAGCCGTGCACTACGCCACATCTTTCTCCCTCACTCCTTTTACCCTCTCCTTCATACTTCCCTCATGGTGCAGTTAGGTGCCCACCCTGAATGAGACAGGTGCTGCACCTTTCCTTTCCTCATAGCCACATGCATACACTTCCTTCCTTGCTACTTTCCCTTTCATCTTAGTTTGTGCCCTTATTTGTAAATAACACATGCACTGAAAATGATATCACCAATAAAAAGGTGGTAGTTGATAACAATAAAATCAATTTTTATGTGCTCAGTCACCACTTAGGGCTATGAGGCAGGTCGTAGTGAAGGGCTTCTGGAGTTCCTAAGCAAGCATCGAAATCTGTGCACATGGAATTCACGTTCTGCCTTCATCGAAATGTAGCAAGCACTGAAACTGCTAATTGTGCTCAATAGCTGAATGCTTTATTCACTGAGGCATTGTAGAGAGCGCAGAGGCAGTTGGAGGCAGAGTGCTAATCTCCAAAAAGTGCATAATAGTTATTAGTGTAGAACTTGCTATAGTAAACTCACTTATAGTAAAAAACACGTCTGTAGTGAAGTGAAACTGCAGAGTGATTTCGCCTTCCATAGACTGGGCGTTTTTTTTTTTTAGTAAATTAACAAAGAAACAGTGATGGTAAAGTGCATTTAGCCATGGCGCCGCACTTACTGCAGAATGATGACATTGTTGCATGCGCGGTCTAGAAAATCTGCGACCAATGACACGTAACGGAGTAATCATAAGGCCAGCAGTGTGAAGTAAATAAGTATCAAAGACGATGAAACAGCATGCTTATAGATGACTTTACCACTGGGCATGATAACTGCGAGGCGAAGCCGAATTTTAAAAGGCCTTTTGACTGTGACGCAAAGAGTGCGGTGTGCATGAAAAACAAAAAATAAAACTAGTTACGAACATGGAAAGAAGGCAGCATGTGCCAGTGAGAAAAGAAATGGCACTGAGGAGTAGGGGAGGAAAAAGCTGACACTGAGGCTGTGGAAGCCGCTACCATGTCCACACAAGGCTTTCGTTTTCATATGGACTCAAACTCCCACCTCGCGTTATATTTGTGACCGTGTTATATTTGAATGCAGATACTGTAAAAGCTTGGGAAAGTTGGTGTGACATTGTTTTTCAGCAGCGCAAGGGACAAAGGACGAGACAAGTGCACAGACATGGCGCTGATGCATAATATAATTCTTATGGCTGTGTGCGCTGCTACAGCTTCAAGCCAACACTAATTCAGCGCCGTGTCTGTGCACTTGTCTCGTCCTTTGTCCCTTGCGCTGCTGAAAAACATGTTATATTTGTGCAAGTATGGCACTAGTGCTTCTTTTCTAAACCAACACTACTATGCGTTTAGGAATGGTGTCTTCAACTGGTCCCTCCCGTGATCCGGTTAGGATTTGGCTGAGTGGGAGCCGCTCTTGCTCTGAGTACTTAGCGAGACTAGTCAAGCCAAATGGTTAGCGAGTTTTTAGAGCAGGAAGCAGAAGGAGGACATACCTTTCGGAACCACAACACAGCACCGCTGTTGATGTCAACAGTAGCCGCACGCAAAGTCCCTTGATTAGCTTTAGCCGTACGTGGTTGCACACAGTCTGCATCGCTGTCGCCGCTTAGCCTGTATTAATCGCTACCACGGCCCTCCGTCCCACGGGACGCTCATTTTTCGAACACCGCCTTGTAGATAGCACTGTCGTCCTCGTCTGAGCTGCTGCTGGAATCGCTGTTGTTATGTGACAGCAACACAGACTGCGTTCCTAGCGTAGATATCCACGTCTCTTGGACATTTTTCTTCACACAGTGAGGCACCCGCAAAACACAACACAGCAAGGACGCTACAGCTGCGTGACTGCGTCAAAAGCCTACACTTGCTTCTGCCTACGCGTAGGGGACGCCGAGGCCTCGCACCGCTTTCGCGAAATGGCGGAAGTAACTCTGTCATGTGAACTCATCTCGGAGCCACTCCGAACTTTTTCTCGGAGCGCGTCAGAGCGCTCTGAGCTGGAGGTGAGCACTCAGAAAGAACCAGCCGAATGTAGTCAGAGCGTCCACTTTCGACCAGCCGAATGTGCGGTCGCCTCTCAGAGCGCTCTAGAGCGCTCTAAGACGACCAGTCGAAGACTCCATAAGTAGCCAAATTGCCAGGCAGCATCCTCAGAGCATATGTCATCACCAACTACTGATATAGTAGTAAAGACACTGATAATGCCATTACCGTTTGTAATGTTTCTTTGTTGATGTTCAAAGCCGTCAGCATGCAGCTTTATCGCTTTTTTTGTGATGCGAGTTGTGATGTGATGAGTAAAGATTTCTGCTATAAAGGGGTTCTGCTGTACCAGGATGAAGCATCAAGACTTTAATGACTTTAATGGCAGCCAAGCATTTATTTACTCAAGCTGGAAAGAGGAGAGCTGAAAGCCGGATTGTGAAAAAAAATTTTAAAATTTATAGCATGATTCAACTTAAAAATACAGCAGTTGCTAACAATCGGTCACAGTCCGCGGCGTACTGTGTTACTCCGCTAGCCAATCACAATAGTACACGAAATCAACTTTTTAATGTTTGATTATATTAAACAAGGTAGGTGGGTCATTCCACGCCAAACGTCTCAGACGTTATGCTCCACAGTCTCCAATTTGTTTAAAAAGTTCATGGAAACCTATCCTAATGTGCGTAATCAAAGCCTGAAATATTTTTGCCGAAAAAAATTTATTCGTGAGGCGACGGCAATTTGAATATTTAGAAAAGGCACCTTTTATGCCGAGTATCCTCCCTTAACAAGGGTTTAGACGAAGCGGACATGAAAGTAGCGCAAGCATTTACGCTTAGCCGCATTCTATGCGTGACCCCATATCTCAAATTGAACCGCATGGAAACCGAACGCGTGAACGCCATGATCCGCCTTGCAACTAACGACTAAGGCAGCCCTAGACCTACCCCGTAGCACTAGCACACCAAAACTCCTTGCACTAGGCATGCATAACACCATTCAGTAACTAATTGTTGACGCGCACCTTCAGACACAGTACTTGCCGTGAGCGCCACTGGTCACCATATACTCTCCTCCCTTCACATCAACATACCCACTAACCAGTCAATCCTTATAGCCATCCCTCGAAACGTCTATCCCCAATATCATATCCCTTGCCGTGTAGCTCGTGCTAATTCCCTCCATAAGTATTGCGGGCAAGCCCACGATGCCATTTGGCTAGGCGCCGCATGTACAGCGCATGAAGCAGTAGCAGTTGCCTACAATCATACCCTACCCCACCCAATAACTCAGTCTTGCCTCGGGCTCTGCACCCGAGGAGGCAGAGGAGACCGCCATCACCCTAGCCCTTGCACATTCGGACGCCCAATACATTTTCAGCGACTCCAAAATGGCTCTGTCCAACTTTGCCAGAGGCAGGATTCACACCCTTGCCTGGCAATTGCTGAACACCCCTACCCAAAATTTACCGTGCAGGGTAGAGCTCCAGTGGGTGCCGGCTTACTCTGGGAACCCTGGAAATGAAGCTGCCGATAAATAGGCCCATGGTTTGATCTTCCGGGCTCAGGACAGTCTCGATCCAGGATTCTCGAGGGAGCGGGCGCACACCTTTGCAGAGCTCGCGCAAATACCCCGTTTGGACAATTGGACTTACCTCCATCCCCACCCCTTTCTTACGCACTACCAACAGATCCTCTTCAGACGCCTCCAGACCCGCTCTCTGTCATCCCCTGAGATGTTATCCCACTATTGTGGCACGTCCCTTGCATGCTCCCTATGTGGTGACCCTCACGCCACACTCTCCCACATCCTTTTCGGCTGCCCTGCTGACCCTCCCCCGCAGAGACAGCACGCCATCTCGAGCTGGGAGGACTGGGAGGTCCTGCTCATGTCTGAGACCCGACACCACAGCTTGCCGCAATGACTCGGGCTGCCGACGTCATGTCCCGGCATGACCAACATGATATAGTGTGGGACCGCGCGTTGGCCCAGGGACCCAGCAGGGTCTAAAACTCACTAGCAGAAGTAAAGCTTTTCTGTCTGTCTAGAAAAGGCGAGAAAGCAGGCACTGCTTAATAATTAATAAAAAATTCACATTTTTAGAACACGCTTTACAATTGTTTTTCATTGACATTTGCACAGATTCTGTCTTTCGATGTAATTCGGAGCATGCAGCTTTATACGGCATAAATATTTTTAAAAATCGAAAGAAAATATGAAAATCTACCATTTTTCTCGTATTTTGTTTTAAATATCAACTTTCTCTCGGGAATTCGGAAATAGCCGGTTTGCTTCTCTGCATACATCGAAGTAAAAAAAAATACTCAAGTTTCAAAGAGTGCGTTAAATTTAACCCTGAAGTGGTCCAAGTAAAAATACAAACAATAGAGGGTTACATAGAACAGTTTATTGCCTTTCATTTCTGCGATTTTTAACGAGGTAATTTCTGTTTAAAGCAAGAAAAGAGTATTTTAAGTTGAGTTTGAAGTTGAACATTACATTTGGGTAACATTGACGATATTTTGTTCTAATGAGCTCTATTTACAATCAGGTAAAATTTCTGACTGACTTTCAGGCATTATCGTCATGGTGTACATTAATAGCATTATATCTCGAAATGTAGCGCCCGCTTCGAAAGCAATGGCATTAACAGACCTAAGGCATTAAGCATTTACTGTCATTTTTTGTGCACGTGTGGCACAAGTATAAGAGGTCGGCAGTAATTAAGGCCATTTGTGTGACGGACGTGTTCAGTATGCCGAATGCAAACTTGTTCCTGAAGCTCGTGTTGGTTCTGCTGCTAGCATTCACCACCTAATCCCCCACGCCACCACCGGTTTTGGCTACAGCTGGTGTCTAATGGTCCCGTGCTGCATCGATTCAGTCTGTAACTGGCATCTGGTGTTCGTTTCCAAGAATTATTTGCGAGCTTCGAAGTTGAAGCAAGCGGCACCCCCAGAGGCTATTTCTGTCTAGTTTAGCATGCATCTTGCGATGTTGTAAGACTTGCACCAAAGATTAGAGGAAGACCCGTCCTCTCGGTCTTGCGTTTGCCGCACCTGCGAGAAGTCGTGGATTGCCCCGTGGCCGAGACCTCTTGTAGCGTGGAAGGCGATGCGCTGGGTGTCCATCACTGACCTGGGGCGCCTGGCTGAAATATGCAGCGGCGCGCCGATGGCTACTTGCCGTTTTGAAATGCCCCTCTGGCACAAAGGGCATGTTGACTACCGCGGGGGACTCGTTAAGTATGGATGGGGCCACGCACGCGCCACAATGACGTGAAATATGAAGCGTGTCCGGGAAGGCGTGCATGGCCCCTGGGGAGACGGCGCGCAGTTTGCGCGGCGCCAGCCGTCCCGTGGGTCCGCCGCTGTCCGCTGCCTGGGATTAGCGCTGTCGCGTGGCGTGGCATTTCTTCGGTCTTCGCAGCGTGCTTGCCGAGCTATGTATATCTCATGGCCGTCATTCGTGTGCCGAAGCTTTCGACAGCTTTGGCTATTTGTAGAGTGGCACGTCGGTTTTGATGTGTGCATTTTTCAGCGCTGCCCATCGTGTTTAAAAATAACAATAAAAACGCTTACCCACGCGTTTTACTGGAGCGATGTAGCGACGTGAAACTTTCAGCTGTGATCCCTTACTGTACTTCAAGAAACAACAAAAGGAGGGTGTACGCGCACGTGGCCCGTACGGGTACACTAAAGGTGACGGTTGTATACGGATATGGATCCGACATTACGCCCGTTTTACCCTTGAACTAGTGGACAATTTCGATGCATTATTCAACAACGTTAACTTCATGAGCGCTTGTATGAAAGCGACAAAAAAGGGGAAAAAATCTATCTGTAGTTCGCCGTCGTAGTAGGCGGCATGCGAAGCGTAATCTTGGCGTTGCCACCGCACCAGCTGACTTGTTTTGACGGCGCATTCCCGGCGGCCGTACTGCATCGACCCAGCTTTCATAGTTCCATACCCGCGCGCCTGTCTTGTGCGTTGCTCCAGGGCCCTTCGTCATCGCGTGTGGCGGCCGCCCGCGACCGCGTGTCCGTCGGGAGGAACCGCACCAGGCATTAGTTTGCATAAATTAGTGCGCCTTGCGACAGACGGCACGCAGGCGGCGCGCTTTCCCCGCGAGACTTCCCTGCGGAGCGCGTTCACCTGAGGATTGCCTCTCCGCCGGATTAGGGAACTGTGCCGTGGGGGCGTAGCTTCCTTTGCCCTATTAGGCGCCAAAAAGCGGCCGTGCCCGGAGCGAGTACGCTGCAAATGAAAAAGGCCCCCGTGGGAGTTCCATGAAAGATTTGCATGCCGCGCACGGCCGTGCCGCGCCGGCCCCACGAGGACGCGTCGAGCGACGTGCGCTTGCTTTACGTGCGCTCTGGCACGGCTGCCGGTTGCGCCCGCGACCGCAGCCGGAGGGCGTCCGTCTTGGTTGGGCCAGCGGACATGGTCGGTTGCGCCTGACCGCTCCGGCGGTCCAGCACTGTGGCAGTGCGAGCTTCGGAAGCTCTGCCTAACCGCACCGGGCTCTTTCGTTACGCCGCGGTGTTTAGACTGATTACCCTCTGAGTCGGGACGCATGTCATTTGACTTTTTGCTTTCGATGCTTAACAAATACAATGCACGCATTATATATATATATATATATATATATATATATATATATATATATATATATATATATATATATATATATATATATATATATATATATATATATATATATATATATATATATATATATATATATATATATATATATATATATATAGAACACATGTGCACACCCATTTTTATGTAGGGAGATCAACAGCAACATATTGTCTATCATTGCCTGTTGCACATTAATGAATTGATGAAAAATAAGTTTGAAAGCAAGTTTACCTCAAATTTTATGTGTTATCAGGAAATGGTGAAGGTGGATGGAAGTGATTCTCAGTGTTGAAGACATGGGCTGGGGAAAGACAAAGGACAAACAAATGCAACTCTGTGTTTGTCCTTTGTCTTTCCTCTGTTCATCTTCTTTGCACTGTTAATCTTCAAGAAAAAAAAGAACAAGTGGGATTTTATTGTTGTTCATACACAAAAATGAGATCTTTGATTTTGCAAGGTCAGTTAACATAAAGCCAGTTTCAGTTCTACTAAATGACTATTAGTTTTGCCAGATTACTTATATCTGTAACATTTGCAACTGCAGTTAAAAAGTTTTTTTTCATGTTGTTTTTCCTAGTATCCTTAATTCGCAGTTTGCTCAGTTGTATGGACTGACATCGCAGAGCACAGGTTTTTTTTTTTTTTTTGCATTTCGCCTCCATCGAAATGCGGACAAATTTTAATGTAGGCGAAATGCAAAAAATTGGCGCAGGCTCGTCGCAATTCTGCTGAACCTTAAAGGGGCACTAATAAAGTTGCGGTATGCCGGGGATGTTAAAAGCACGCCGCTTTATGAATATTGTCCAGCAAGAATTTTTTTAATGGCTTTCTAGAAGCTGAGTTATCTGTAGTCAAAATTTGAATTTCAGCGTCTTTGCGCCTTTCCCTTTCCTCTCGTCACTTTTTGCACGCTGGAAGGTCGGCGGTCCTCCGCCGGCCCCTCCTCCGGGAGCGGATCCTCCTCACCTGCCGAAGCTACGCGCATTATTGGCCGCGGCCCGACGTATGAACAAGTCTAACCAATAGTCACCTCTCAACTTGTATACGCAGATGCGAGCGACGGAGGAGGGTGCGAGCATGAAAATGTCGCCGGGAAGGGCTCGCCAACTTTCGCGCTTGATTGTGGGTCCTCTGCTGCGTGTAGAAGAGTATTTGGCTCGGGTTTTCATGACAACAGTGTAGTAATTGAGCGAGCTGATGTGGTCTTCTCGGAAGGTGTTTCAGAGCCCCTTTAATACAGAGCTAAAGCTGCTTTCCTGCAGTTCTTTCTGCAGTTCTTTACACATTTCTTTTTTGGAATTCTTTCTGCAATTCTTTACATTCATTTATGTTGTTTTTTATTTTACTTTTACTTCAATATTTTTTTTACTAGTTTTGTTTTGGATTTGTCTCGTTTTATGTTTGTTTTTGTTTGCTTTTATTTCATGTTTTTTATTTCATTTATTTTTATTTTATTGTTTTTGTTTTGCACTCTGCTGCCTCTCAAGGTTGTCTTGCGCACTGACATGACTTTGAAGAATGGGCGCAGTAGAGCTTTCGCTCTTAAAACACCCATGTGCTGCGTGGTATCATTGCATGTTTTAAGAGCCCCTTGTGGTCGAAATGAATCCAGAGCCCTCCATTATGCCGTCTTGCATAGCCCACATGCACATTTTATTGCTTTCCTCTTTGAATTACAAACTAACATGTATATATACTTCATCTTTTCTTATTTGTTTAGAAATTTCCTTTATTAAATTTCAATTGTATGTCAGTAATTAATGTATAATTTCTTATGTCTATGTCTTTTGCTATTTGCTAATGTGGGTGGCAGTACTCAGAAAAAAAAAACATTGTGGAATTTATGAATAGGTTGAATTGACTTTTAATTTGACTTGTGAGTCATTGCAAAAAAAAAAAGGTAAATTTCGAATTCACCTCAATTTTAGCTAGAAATATACTAGAATGAGATAAAAGTCCTGTCCTTGCTTTTTTTCTGTAACTTGAGTAAATTTTTAATCTTTAATTCTAAATTCTACATTTCTTTTGTTTTGCAGTTGTTCAGTGTTATTTCCTGTTCAACTAAGCTGCATCTCACTATTTTTGTGCATTTTATATGAACTGAACCCTTACTCTAAGAGTTATTTGGATGGAAAATATGATTTTATATTAGGGAATCTTTCCCTGAAACTGGGCAGACCTTGCATTTAAGTATAATGTAAGTGCTTGAAAATGCACAAAAGAAAATAGGTGTTTGATACAACATATAAGTAAAGTATTTTGGAATATAAGTCCTTAGCAAGAAATTTTCATAGCCCATATGTTGTTGAGCTTCTTTATGCCTTTATTTTTGTTTCTTGAAGGGCCTTCATTTTACAGTTTTTATTTGAATGATGCTAGTGTTTGTTTGGCTTGTGTTAATAGCCTCTCCTGCTGTGGCTACAAAAGCACAGCCAACAGTATTTGATAAAAAGAAATTGTGTTTATTTGGAATAACAGTAATCAGCATCTCATGGATGGTTTCTGCCAGGCTAGAGTTCATTGTCTCTCCCACTGATTTGACACTCGTCCTGAGATAATGAGGTAATATTCATTGCTGGTATGTTACTCTACTTGCATTTTTTGCACTTGTGCTGATTGATGTCAGGGTGTGTGAGTGCAGCAAAAGCATAAGTACCAGCAGGCATGGCAAAAAGGACATTTCCACTCTCCCTTTTATCATTTCAGACTGCCTCACTGTCCATATTTGCCTTCAATTCCCCGTAATTTTCATTTGCCATTTGGTAATTCCCCTCAACCTCTTCTTTATTCCTGGGGTTTTACCAGTGCGTCCTAGTTTCAGCTGATGAAGTCTTGGTGACACCCATGAGCTGGTGGCATTTGATTGATTGGAATGGTTTTCTTCCCACTTTTATGTTCCCTTTTTCCCCTTTTAGTACCATGTGATAAGGTAGAAATGGTTAAAGTAACTGGCATAGTTTGACAGCATGACTTCTGCAGCACTTTGGCCTTTTTTAGTGTCAAAAATAAAAAGCCAAGGATTGTTGTTCCAGCTCCTCCATGCAGCATCAAGGTTTTTGCTGGTTATTTGTTCTTTATTGTATTCATCTTGGAAACTTCACTTCCACTACCTATAATCTGTTTAACCATAACTTGGTTAAAGCATCCCAGTAAGCGTGTGGCATTAGGCCGTGTGACTACAGCGCACAGAATGTCATGTGCTCTGTTTAAGCAGGTGTATGCATGGCCAGCACTGTATTTTGAATGGGAGTAAGTCATCAATCGCATGGAATGCGGTATACCCATGCGCTGTGGCAAAACAAACACAATTATAAATATACGAATGGTTAGATATGAGCTGGTGCACTAAGTTTTTAAACTTCCTCTGTAAAAAGTTACACAATAGCATGATTATTTACTCATATTCATCGTTATAAAAATAAATGCCTCATAGTGGTTTATTTCATTGTTCACCAAGTCAGACCTGTTGGAATGTTTCACAAAATTCACAAAATGTTTCAGTCTTGCAACTAGTTCGGTCATGGAAATGCAAGGGGGAGGAATAACAACTGTGCCATTTTTGACCAAAAATTGGCTCTTCATTTAGAAGCCTGCAAATCTGGGTACCTTTTTCTGACACTGTTCCACTTATGCTTTGGCATTCCATTGTAGTAGTCTGCATTTATTTCGTGTCCCTGAAGGACAACTTCCTGCAATATATTCACTTTGAGGTTGAGAAAATACTGGCATGACATTTGCTCATTTGCCAAGCCTTATAGAGGCCTGGAGGCAGTGGACTGAAGGACTGAAATTAATCTCTAGTTGATTAATTTCACGATTTCTGTAAAAACGCAGCTTTTGTTCTACATAACTGAACAATTTTGATGGTGTTTCTTGCATGGTGTTGCCAAGCAGGCATACAAGATTGGATGTATTTATGTTGTTCAACTTTTTGTTTGCATTATGTGACTGTAAGACACCCATGCAACAAAAGGTACGGCCGCCGCGGTGGCTCAGTGGTTATGGCGCTCGGCTGCTGACCCGAAAGACGCATGTTCGATCCGGGCTGCGGCGGTCAAATTTTGATGAAGGTGAAATTCTAGAGGCCCATGTACTGTGCGGTGTTAGTGCACGTTAAAGTACCCCAGGTGGTCGAAATTTCCGGAAATTTACGGCGTCCCTCATAGCCTGGGTCGCTTTGGGACGTTAAACTCCCATTGAGAACCTGTTCTGCTCTTTTATGCAACCAGCTTCATTAAATTGAAATTCAAATAAAGGAGCTGGTGGTAATAAATATGCACTCAGTAAAACAAATGGCTTCTCAAAAAATTCAAGGAAGTGCTTTTGAGTATAGCAGTACAAGACTGCTAACACAATTGCTTTTTTTCCTTCATCTCTGGTGCTATTACATAATTTGGCCAAGTGATACTGTGCAACAAGAGCATCAAGCCCAAAACTACTGTTTTGTCACTACAGTTTCAAGAGTCATGTGTTTTCTAAGCTACCAATTCTGTACTTAAGTGTCCTGTTGTTTAGGTTAATGTTTGTCTGAGCTCTATATAAGTCTTATTATCCAGGATATTACGCAAAAAACACTTGAGTTCTTTCAGAATGAAGTAGCCGTCACACACTGGGATGACGTGTTATATTGCTCTTCACTCAGTGAGGCATATGACCATTTTATTTCTCGGTTTTGATCAATATACAGAAAGAATTTTCCATTTAAAGTATTAAAAAAATCGAAACTTGCACGGAAGCCCTATATGATGACAAAATTACTTAAAATGATTAAGACAAAAGCCAGGTTGTATCAAAATTTCTTTGACAGTCGAGACCCTGAAGTTCTAAATGTCTTTAGAAAATATAGAAACATGCTAAATAAGTGTTTGAAACAGGCAAAGCGTGATTATTATGCTCATATATTTGACAGAATTACAGATTCTGAACAAACTTGGAAGAAACTTGCTTAGATCACTTCTGCCCTCGAAGGCTCAGGCAAGCACTCTAGAAATAAAAATAGATGGTCAGCAGTATAAGGGAAAAGAACTCGCAGAAAAATTCAATGATTATTTTTATCGTTAGTCAGCAGTGCTTATAACACCGAAGCTTTGCAGTATCTGCCTGCCCCCAAAGAACACTCAGTATTTTTGCATCCTACATATGAGTGCGAAGTCCTCCATCTATTTTTTGAAGAGAAGCAAATGGGAGGATATAGACGGAATAAAAATGCAGCCGGTTAGCTTCATTATTGATCTTGTCGTGCCCTATTTCACATACATATACAATCTGATCTTGCCTATAGTCGTATTTCCTGAGCAATTAAAGAATGCTAAAGTGACAATTGTGTACAAAGGCGGAGAGACAGATAACGTAAGAAATTATAGGCCTATCTCAATATTACCAATACTTTCAAAACCTGTAGAAAAAATCTCCTAAAGACTTACTTCTTCCTTTGATGCAAATTATATTATTGTAAAATAGCAATATGGCTTCCAGACAGGTCAATCTACTGAAACAGCTCTACTTCATCAAAAAGAGTTAATTTTAGATAATATGAAAGCGAGAAAACAAACGTTAGGCGTCTTTGGTGATTTTTTCAAGGCGTTTGACAGACTCACTCATGATATCTTACTAGAAAAATTGTCTTGCTAGTGTTCGTGTAGTTGCTTTTAATCTGGTTGAAAGCTACGTGACAAATCGACATCAAACCACATGTATTAACAATGAAATGTACTCGCTACAAAACATTAAGCATGGCATGCCTCGGGAGAGTATTCTGGGCCCACTCTTTTTCAATGTTTACATCAGTGACCCTGTATCTCAAGACAGCACCTTAAATTATATTATTTATGCCTACGAGACGAGCACATTCTTTACAGGAAGAAATGCAAATGACCTTATCGAAACTGCCAACATACTTTTGGACAAATTGGAAAAATGGTCAAGCGTAAATAGTCTACAAACTGCTCGAAATCAAAGGCGGTTCTC